>NC_053489.1:554494238-554619238 GCF_905171775.1 Rana temporaria
CATAAGGCCGGGTGCTAGCTGGGTGGCAAATTTCTTATAATAGGAGGTTGTAAAACCGTCTGGGCCTGGGGCCGTTGAAGTCTTGAGGGATTTAATTACATTGGCTATCTCCTCTGTAGTACAAGGTTTGTTCAAGGATTCGGACTGGTTGGGATCAAGTGAGGGGAGTCTAATGTCATTTAGCCACGAGTCTGCAATTGTATTTGGATTTGTACCTGGGTCCGACAGCAGTTTTTTGTAGAAGTCTGTGAATATGCTAAGTACTCCTTTGGGGTGTGTCACCATGTTACCCTGGGTGTCACGCAATTTGTAAATATGGGTAGGATTGGTGTCTTGGGTTAATTTTCTGGCAAACATTGCCGAGGGAGAGTTACTGTGTAACAGAAATTTAGCTCTCGAGAATCTCAGGGACCTTTCTGTGTTGGTTGACAATATGTTATCTAGGGTCTTACGTTTGGATTGGATCTGTTGTGTGATCTCAGGTGAAACAGAATGATGTAATTTGTGATATAGTTGATTTAGGTCATTTGTCAGTTGTCTTATAGTCGCCAGTCTTTCCTTGTTTTTTGTAGCAGCTATCTGAATGATTTGTCCCCTAAGGACTGCCTTATGAGCTACCCAAACGGAGGAAGGGGGTGTGATTTCATTATTGTTGTCTTCAAAGTAGTTGTCTATATGGGATGCGATCAGGTCTCTATTTTTCAAATCTGTTAGTAGGGCATCGTTGAGTCTCCAGGTGTATGTCGAGGGGGCGAGGCCTATGTGCGAAGTATCAAAGGATATAATGTCGTGGTCTGACCATGGGCAAGGGTGCATATGCGCGTGTGAAGAGTTGGCCAACAAAACAGGGGTGCAGTAGATATAGTCTATTCTGGCATAGCACTCATGCGGGTGTGAATAATGGGAAAAGGCCTTAATTCCTACATTGTGGGCCCTCCAAGTGTCAATTAGCTGATTATTATTGAGCAGCTTATTAATAGTTTTCGAAAATGATTTCGAAGAGGGTGAGATTTTGCTTCTATCTAATACTGAGTGTGCTGTTAGGTTAAAGTCACCACCCAGGATCATATGTGGTGAGTGGTATCTATCCAGAATGTTGAAAAAATTTGAAAAAAACGTCGTTTGGGATTCGTTTGGGGCGTAGATAGAAGCAATTGTTATCCCTTTGTTGTTAATGGTGCCTTTAAGGATAATAAATCGGCTATCAGGATCTTTATAAATTTGTTGAACGTCGAAAATGATTGAGTTTCGAATAAAGATTGCGACCCCGCGTGTTTTGTTAGAGTGGGTGGTGTAATAATGCTGGCCAAATGTTCTATTGAAAAATGTGGGGTGGTTAGCCGTGGCAAAATGAGTTTCCTGGAGTAGGATAACGTCTGCTCCAATTCTCTTGTAATGTTGGAATGCTTTTTTCCGTTTGTGGGGTGAATTAAATCCTTGTGTGTTGTGGGAGACTATTTTAAGGACCATGAGACCATAATAAGAGGACTATCAGCTGGGCGTATCCTATTAGGACAGCATGCCACAAAATAATGTTGTATAACAATTTTGTTATATCACACTGACAATTGCCATTATGGAAAGATGTATGTTCATATGGAAAGGGTGAGTTTAGGTCTTTTGAAATATGTGTAGCTGAGAAGTCACAAGAGGCACGATGTGACAGCAAGAAACCAGCGTAAAAAAGGTATTTAGATGACTGTCTCTGAACAAGCTTATCTGAAACAAGTAAGGCCCTAGTGGCCAACAATATGCATAATATAGTTATCACATTAGTAAGATACATTTTGGGGACAGGAGATGTCCTGTCAAACATTTTACAACAAATAGTTGTATAAGGTGGGACTGAAATGTCCCTGGACCACAAACTGCTCGGGTGATGTCCCATCCGTGGATGGAGCAGCAATCGAGAACAGCTGCGGAAGTGGGGTCAATCTAGCGACGACGGATGTTCTAGGCATCTTGAAATAGGTGCATATAAAAAGAAAAAAAGATTACTAGAGAAAAAAAACAATGGTGCATTGTTAGAATACAAAATTATCATATGACTGGGAGAAGCGGTCAAGAAAGGGAAAAAAAAAGAAAAAAATTAATACAACATGAGAAAATGAAAAAAAAAATTGTTTCTCCCTTTCAAAAAAAAGGTTGTGAAGGGCGGGAACCCCCCTCCTACCATCATGTACTGTTGAGCGGAATGTTCCATCCAGGACTAGTTATGTGGAGACAAAAGGAGTAGGGGAGTGCGTGTAGTCCCAAAGGGGCAACCTGGCCACCGCAGATTCACATGTAGGTTATGATAGGAATAATAAAAAAAAAAAAAAAAAAAATTATATATATATTTGCCCGCAGAATAAGTGGGTAAAAAAGAAAAAGGAAAAATCCTATTATTGTAAGGACTTAGTTAGTCAACAATACGCAGCGGTCCAGAGTTCCTTGAGCACGTCGAACATCTGGAGCAGCGGAACGGTATACTGTCGGTATACAGCGTCGGCTGTGGAGGATCATCTGGATTCAGAATGTGTCAAGCTTGAAAGGAATGGATCAGTCTCCTCTGGTCTCTCTGGTTACGTCTGGTAGGCGGGGTCGACCAAATGGGTGAAGGCCTGGGTGTTGCAGGTGGACGGGCAGGGGTGTTTTGGGTGATCAGGCCCAGCTTTACCAGGAGCTCCTTCCCTTCAATGACATTGTATACCGTGTATGTCGATCCGTTATGTGGGATCGTGAGCTTAAAGGGGAAACCCCAACGGTATCTAATTCTGGCAGCCTGCAGCACAGTGGTAACTTCCTTCATCCTGCGCCTCCTGTCCAGGGTTGCAGGTGATATATCTGGGTAAATCTGGACCCTCTTGCCATCCATATGTAGGTTGTGGGAATTTCTGGCAACGCGCATGATGTCCTCTTTAATCAGAAAGTCCCTCATACACATCACTATGTCCCTGGGGGGGCCTTCCGGGGGAGGTTTAGGGCGCAGTGCTCTGTGAATTCTGTCACAAATAAAGGCTGAAGGGGGTTTATCCGGTAGCAGTTCTTGAAAAAATTTTGCGACTGCAGGCATCAGGTCTGTGACTGTCTCAGGGACCCCACGCAGCCTAATATTATGGCGGCGATTTCTATTATCAAGGTCCTCGACCTGTGCCTGCATAAAGGCAAAATTGTCTGCTAAGTTTTCAAAGTCCCTCCTGAGATCATTGTGAGCAAGGGAGAGCTCATCATGCTTTGTCTCTAGCATGTCTGTACGGCTGCCTATGCTAGCAATTTCCTGAGATAGAGCCGCTGTGGATTTGTGAACTTCTTGTTCAATTTTATCCACCAATTTATTAAAAACCGCGGTCAGGCTATCATCTAGGTCCGCCTTGGACAACGGTGGATTGTACTCACTGTCACGAGGGCGAGCAGAGGTTGCCTTGGATGGATGGTCTTCTGTGCAGGGCTGTGTCCACATGTGCTGGTCGGCGCCATCTTGGGACGTCTGCTTGCTTCTCTGCTCCATGGTGAGGAGAAAGTTTGTTAAAGTATGCCCTGAGTGCCGATTCCGCTTCTTCCTAGCGGATGGCATGCACTGGATGTTCCCGCAGGGGTGCTGGGTGTATTCGCTGCTGAAAGGGCTAAATTGCCCTGGGGAATCCGCCTAGAAAGCCCGGGTCTCTCGGAGCACGGCTCAGGCCAGTCCGGTCAGCATCGCGCCGCGCATGCGCCCCCCTAGATAGACATTTTTAATAAGATTTTTTTTTTTTACACAACTAATGGTCATCATTTCTTAAACCTATTGCGGGGCAATATCATGTGTCAATTAGAAGGAACTCCAACCAGAAATAATGCTCTGTTGGACCTACTATTTGCAAACAATGCAGGCATGATTGCAAGGGTGGAAGTATTTAGGCGTATGACATTTGCCATACAGTGCCTTGAAAGGGTATTCATGCCCCTTGAAATTTTTCACATTTTGTCATGTTACAACCAAACACATAAATTAATTTTATTGCGATTTTATGTGATAAGCCAACACAAAGTGGCACATAATTGTCAAGTGGAAGGAAAATGATAAATGTTTTTTTTTTTTTTACAAATAAATATGTGAAAAGTGTGGTGTGCATTTGTATTCAGCCCCCTTTACTCTGATACTCCTAACTAAAATCTATTGGTACCAAATGGCAAGAGGCCCATGGTAACTCTGGAGGAGCTGCAGAGATCCAAAGCTCAGGTGGGAAAATCTGCGGACAGGACAACTATTAGTCATGCACTCCACAAATCTTTATGGAAGAGTGGCAAGGAGAAAACCATTGTTGAATAAAAGCCATAGTAAGTCCCGTTTGCAGTTTGCGAGAAGCCACGTAGGGGACACAGCAAACATGTGGAAGAAGGTGCTCTGGTCAGATGATACCAACATTTTTCTTTTTGGCCTAAAAGCAAAATGCTATGTGTGGCTGAAAACTAACACTGCACATCGCCCTGAACACACCATCCCCACCGTGACACATGGTGGTGACAGCATAGTGGTGGGGATGCATTTCTTCAGCAGGGACAGGGAAGCTGTTCAGAGTTGATGGGAAGATTAATGGAGCTAAATACAGGATGATCTTAGAAGAAAACCGGTTAGAGTCTGCAAAAGACGCAGGTTCACCTTCCAGCAGGATAATGACCCTAAACATACAGCTAGAGCTACAATGGAATGGTTTATATCAAACCATATTCATGTGTTAGACTGGCCAAGTCAAAGTCCAGACTTAAATCCAATTGAGACTCTGTGGCATGACTTGACAATTGCTGTTCACAATGGGCAAACAATGGGCAAACATTTCACTCTGTAGATGTGCAAAGCTGGTAGAAACACAAAAACCTCCTGCGCCCTGGTGTTTCCCCAAACCGGGTACAAAGCTGGTAGAGACATACACAATAAGGCTTGCAGCTGTAATTGCAGTGAAAGGTGGTTCTACAAAGTATTGACTCAGTGGGGCTGAATAAAAATACACGCCACATTTTGTATTGATCTATCACATAAAATCCCAATAAAATACATTTACGTTTTTGGTTGTAACATGATAAAATGTGGGAAATGTCAAGGGGTATGAATACTTTTTCAAGACACTGTAAATGTTAGTAAAATGAGACATGGGTAAAGGATCAGTGCCCTTAATTGTTAAAATAATCAACTTTACTAAGCTGTGCTGCATATTACATGATAATAATTGAGATCGGATTCTTGCAACTAAGAACACTGACAAAATGTAGGAATATTCTAAGGACATATTTAACAATGGCATACTTTGATGCCAAAAAGTTAAATCTGTAGTGTAGTATTTTATATAACCCCAACATGACCATAATTGTAATGGCATTAAGCCTAATTTTATCCAGTCATTTATACAGGTCTAAGCATTTGGTGAGAGTCCATTTTTATTGTGGTCATAGGAATGAATGGAGATAGTGTGGGTGGAAGAAGCAGTCACATAAAATTTGGACTATTCATTACTTTATTGTTCATGAAAATATGGACACAATGAATGATGAATAATTATATGGGAAAAGTATGATTTGCACATTTTAAATTTTTAGGATCATAGCTCTAGTATTTTGCTTAATTTATTTTATTATCCAGTGGGATAAGGTGGGTCCAGCAGCTTGGGGCAGTCCAATTGTATTTCAAAGGCTCCTACCTAAGCTCTGGATAATACAGATTTTTTTTCCTTGTCAAAATTATCTTTATTTGGTGATTGTAAAGTTACATTGTACATGTAGCAAACTTTTGGTATAGTGAACAAAAGGTTGGCATTCCATATTCTCAACAAATTATATCATCTTTAGAATTAAATGCAAAATAAAACAAAGAAGAGTATAACCAAATACTTCTGGCGGCAACTGGAGAAGCTTGAGTATTTAGATGTGGAATGCATACAGTCTGTCCAAGTTGCCTCGTTTCCAGATTAGCCGTACATTAAAGGCTACAAGTTTCTGTTTAACACAACCTTAAACATATTAATTATAAGTTACAAAAGTACGCTACCATCTCTGTGTCAATTGTAAAAAATAAGAGGATATAGTCACATACAATAACTAACCGGGGGAAGGGGAGGTGCAGTATTTGCGCTTTTATTCTAGGCTTGGAGGAGCCCCAGATAAAGGTCGCCATTCTTTTCTGTGCTATTCTCAAAAAGTATGCCGGCAGTGGGACGGGGAGCACTCTGAAAAGATATAACAATTTTGGGAGAATCGTCATTTTGACTGCATTGATTCTTCCCAGCCATGACAGCGGGAGCTGAGACCAGGAGTTTAATAAATTTGTTATGTGTTTAAGGAGAGGAGGGTAGTTGTGCGAGAATAGGTCAGAAGTGTCAGCGGTTAGATGGGTTCCTAGGTATGGGATGCTTTTATCAGTCCATTCGAAAGGAAGGCCTATTTTCGCTGCATTGAGTTCTATTTTTGAGAGGGATACATTTAACGCTGAGCATTTTTTGGGATTTATAACTAGACCTGAAAACGTCGCAAATCTATTGAGTAATGGGATGAGATTTGGGCCTGTTACTTGTGGGGAAGAAAGAAATAAAAGGATGTCAATACAGATTTTTTTTTAATGATAAACAATGTCCTTTAAAAATATGAGGACGAAGGATCACCATCAGCATTGTAAAATTACAAAGAATGCAATAAGAAATGCAAGAATGTGATCAATACAGCTAGAATAGATTACAAGATACACATTACTGAGGAGAGTTCAAAAATATATCTTTTCAAATATATTAACAGTAAAAAGTCCAGGTCAGAGTATATTCACTCTATAAAAGATAAATTGGTTACAAGTGACAGGGAGATGGCATCTGTATTAAATATATTTGTCTCCTCAATTTATACAAATAGAAAGTAGGGGTATACTAAACACAGTGATGCTAATAATAACATTATGAATATATCCCTTTGGCTGACAGAAACCAGTGCTCAAAAAAGACTAGAAAAACGTCATGTGAATAAATCACCAGGACCAGATGGCTTATGCCCTGTATACACGATCGGATATCTGATGGAATCTAATGCGATGGATTTTTTCGTTGGATATCCGATGAAGCTGACTTTCATCAGTCTTGCCTACACACCATCAGTCAAAAATCCGACCGTGTCCAAGGCGGTGACGTAAAACACTACGATGTGCTGAGAAAAATGAAGTTCAATGCTTCCGAGCATGCGTGGATTTTTCTCCGATGGAGTTTTTTATCCATAGGAAAATGTTAAAACATGTTCTATTTTTTTTCACCGTTGGAAAACAAACCGATGGGGCCCACACACGATCGGTTTGTCCAATGAAAACGGTCCATCGGTCTGTTTTCATCAGACAAACCGATCATGTGTACAGGGCTTTACACATGAGAGCTCACAAAGAATGCAGTCATGTTATAACCAAATCAATGTTCAAACTATTTAAGGCCAGCATACATGTCACAGGTCCCAGAAGATTGTCCGGCCATTCAGGATGCGCAGCACAACTCGCACATGCAACCCCATATCTGGCACGCTTTCTGGAAAGATGATCAACTGTCTAACTAGCGTCACCCATGACACAAATACGGAGATCAGAAAAAATATCTATTAGTGACACTGGCGACAGGGGGTGAAAGAGTTAACTGGGGGGTGATCAAGGGGTTAAACCTTTATTGGGGGGGCTTGGGTGGTACCCTAGACCTAATGGGGCATACTACTAACTGCCCTAACACTTATTACAGTCACAAATGACACCAATGCAGTGATCAGTGAAAAATCAGAAAACTGCAATCGGTGACACCGTGACAGGGAGTAAAGGTGTTAATTAGGGGGGTGACCGGGGGGTGAAATATGTGCCTATGTGTACTGGTGTTAGTGTAGTGTTGATGCAACTCACTGTTTGACATCCTCTCTCCTCTCACTGGAATCGAAAAGGCTCCACAAGGAAAGATAAATTAACTTCCCCTATCTATGTTTACACTTATGCAGCATTTCATTTGGTAGGACCGATCAGCAGGTTCTCTAACGAATCCGAACGCTGCAGGCATGGGGTAGGGGCGCATTTCTGCCCCCCCTGCCCGCGGGGGAGTGATGTACAGGTACGCCCATTTGCCCACCCCTGCGATTCTGTCGATGTATATCAGCATGCGGAGGTCGGCAAGTGGTTAAAAGCCTAAATGGTAGACATATGT
This sequence comes from Rana temporaria, assembly GCF_905171775.1. NCBI lineage: Eukaryota > Metazoa > Chordata > Amphibia > Anura > Ranidae > Rana > Rana temporaria. The sequence goes on from NC_053489.1 coordinate 554,502,398, forward strand.
AAAACATATTGGCTAAGAATATGTTTTTGGTTTGTGCACAGATTGCACAAAAACTTTAAAAGAGAGATACATTTAAAAAAGATCCCAACCTGCTGGTTGCTCAAAGAGCGAGTGTTAAAAATATATTGTATGTTATGCATATGTGTTCTTTACATAAGTACTGTCCTAAAAGAACACACACAGGGATTAGACATTAAGAGCACTCAACAGAAGTAAACCAGTTATACAAGTGTTTCGTTTTCAGCCTACATATATATGCATTTTTCTAAGATGGATATAGAAGCTATTACCAAATTTTCAACAGAAAAATTAGAAAAAAAAGTAACATTGTGTATAAAGCCCTGGTATTTATATCAAACACAATGCATGGCTTATTGGTAGCTATATAGAAAGCAGCTGCATCATTGAGAGTCAGACTACAATATTGGTAAATCATCTTCACAGTAGATATAATTCTTCAAAGCATTTCTATTGACTTGCAGTTTCTTCTTTTTAGACTTTATGCATAACAAAGTCCTCATTCTTCGTCTGAGTAACATGAATAGCAAATTAAGGCTATTAATCTAAAAATTAACAGAAATGTGTTGATTTCATAATATCACATTATTATTTATTTTTCTTTTATTATTTTTTCTGTGTCAAAGGTTTAATTTTGCAATGTATGCACAAGCTGATGAATTCCACTGTATGATTTTGAAGTGAACAGCTGCTACGACCTGAATACAATGAAGAGTCTTTTTTTATGTTTCGTTACCCATCCATATCTAAATAGTTATTCATCTGGAAAGAATAAAGAATAAGAACATGTTTTAGCATATTCTAATAAATATGGTAATAAAAAGGCAAATCCTAAGAAATATTTACAGATTTTACTTTTTTAATGGTAAAGGGGAAAGACTTTAGCTGTATGTGGTGTCACAAATTTCCGTTTCAGTAATTTTTTTAAATAGTAGAAGTCAAGTAAATAATCAGAAATAAAAGTTAATCTAAAAGTGATAAAAAAGATATATAACTAAAGTTTAAACATAACTAAAACAGACTCACAGGTCATATCTTAAATTTCTTTAAATTGCTATTCGGGGGCACATCTACATGCAACACAGAATATTTTTAGCTGATTTTGAAAAACTGGATCATATTTTACAGAGGCTTTCAGCCTTCCTCTGGATCAATTGATGTTGTAATTTAAAAATATCTGGTTCCTTTCTTATTCCCTCCTACTTTATGAATTCTGATTTGCACACTGGTTGTGGTTTAACAACTAACCTTGCAGAAAGAATCCTCATTGTTGCTTTAGGGCTGATATAGCACCAGACTTATGCTTGGATATTTTTGACTACATGACAGCCTGATTAAATATTTAGCTATCACGCATAGCCATTAGGTCTCTATGAGAGATAATAATGCCTAATAAGAGTTAAAAATCACACACTGTGTAAGTTGAATGACTGCTTTGCTGTTTGTCATAATAGGACATGTATATTCCAGTGGGCTGTATTATTGTCTAGTTAGTTAGCCCATTGTTGTTTACATTTTTCAGGTTTGGATATGTAGGTCAGAAATCCCCAAGTATAACATTTTGACATTTGGTTTTGTAAGGATTGAGGTGACGTTAGTATAGAGTAGGGATGAGCTTCGAGTTTGAGTCGAACTCATGTTCGACGCAAACATTGCCTGTTCGCCTGTTCGGCGAACAACGAACAATTAGGGGTGCTCACGGCAAATTCGAAAAGCCGCGGAACACCCTGTTAAAGTATATGGGAGAAATCTAAAGTGCTAATTTTAAAGGCTAATATGCAATTTATTGTCCTAAAAAGTGTTTGGGGACCTGGGTCCTGTCCCAGGGGACATGTATCAATGCAAAAAAAAGTTTAAAAACGGCTGTTTTTTCAGGAGCAGTGAATTTAATAATGCTAAAAGTGAAACAATAAAAGTGAAATATTACTTTAAATTTCGTACCTAGGGGGGGGTGTAAAGTTAGCATGTGAAATAGCGCATGTTTCCCGTCATTTCTGAAAGGAAAAAAAGTATTTTAGAACCGGACTTGCGGCTATAATGAATTGTCGGTTCTGGCAATTCAGAGAGAATTCATTCATAAAAAAAAAATAGCGTTGAGGTCCCCCCAAATTCCATTACCAGGCCCTTCAGGTCTGGAATGGATATTAAGGGGAACCCCGCCGTCAATTTAAAAAAAAATGACGTGGGTTCCCCCCAAATATCCATTCCAGACCCTTCAGGTCTGGTGTGGATTTTAAGGGGAACTCCACCCCAAATTTAAAAAAAAATGGTGTGGAGTTCCCCCAAAAATTCACACCAGACCCCTTATCCGAGCATGTTAACCTGGCCGGCCGCAGAAAAGAGGGGGGGACAGAGTGCGCCCCCCCCCTCTCCTGAACCGCACCAGGCCACATGCCCTCAACATGGGGAGGATGTCCCCATGTTGATGGGGACAAGGGCCTCATCCCCACATCCCTCGCCCGGTGGTTGTGGGGGTTTGCAGGCAGGGGGCTTATCAGAACCTGGAAGACCCCTTTAACAAAGGGGACCCCCAGATCCTGCCCCCCCCCTATGTGAATTGGTAATGGGGTACATTGTACCCCTACCATTTCACAAAGGAAGTGTAAATAGTTGGAAAAAACACACACACACACACCGTAGAAAAAGTCCTATTAATAAAAAAAAAAGAAAATAAATCCAGCGGTGGTAATCCACTCTCGGTCCCAGCTTCCTGCTCCAACGTTGTCTGTATCCAGCGACGGTCAGTGATCTCTGGTCCAGTGATGAGAAGATCCATCAATCAGATGCTAACTTTACACCCCCCCCTAAGTATGACATTTTAAGTAATATTTCACTTTTATTGTTTCACTTTTAGCATTATTAAATTCACTGCTCCTGAAAAAACGTTAGTTTTTAAACTTTTTTGCATTGATACATGTCCCCTGGGACAGGACCCAGGTCCCCAAACACGTTTTAGGACAATAACTTGCATATTAGCCTTTAAAATTAGCACGTTAGATTTCAAATGTTCGAGTCCCATAGACTTTAACGGGGTTCTAAAGTTCACACGAACATTTGGTGTGTTCGCAAGTTCTGGTGCGAACCGAACAGGGGGGTATTCGGCTCATCCCTGGTATAGAGCAACTTGTTAAGCAATGTATTTCTATGATAACTATTCTACAGAACAGTGAATTTGCTATTAGGAAGTAGTTAGTTCTTGAAAACATGGCATGAACTTTTGATGAGTTTAAAAATCAGCAAGCATTTACTTAAACAGTAAACAGAAATGGTACATATTTCTAATCTGAGAGCATTTATGTGGGTCTATTTGCTAAAATATCTCCTTCAAAAAAGTGGCGTTCCACGCAGACATGGAACTTCCACAGATCCCCCCCCTGGTGCCACATGTGCTCCCACTTTCGGGGAAAGATAGCTGCACAAACTACCCAATGTCCAGCCCCCCCCCCCCCCGCTGCCTTCTGGGAGACACACAAGTCCCAGAAGACAACATAGACCATTCATAAAGTGCAGTGCGACTTGCACATGGGCAATAGGAAACAGGCTGTAAAGCTGCAAGGCTTCACTTCCTGTTTCCCTTAGTAAGAATGCCAGCACCTAAACCCGGAGCCGAGGGATGGGTAGGCTTTGGATGCCGACATTGCGGGCTCCCCGGACAGGTAAGTGTCCTTATATTAAAAGTCAGTATTTGTAGCGGCTGACTTTAATTTTTTTTTTCCCAGGCGTAAATCCACTTAAAGGTGTGTCTGCTTTCTGGATTAAATTCTGAATCTGGAAATATGCAGAAAAGGTTTATTAAATGTAATACCCACTAGGGTTGTCCCGATACCACTTTTTTAGCACCGAGTACAAGTACCAATACTTTTTTCAAGTACTTGCCGATACCGATTACCGATACTTTTTTTAATGTCATGTGACAATTTGACTAATTGGCACTGATAGGTGACACTGACAGGTGGCACTGATTGGCACTGACAGACGGATGGCACTTATGGGCACTGATAGGTGGCACTGATAGATGGAGCTAAAACCAATGATGGGGCGCTATTCCTAGCACATACACCAACAAAATGATGCTATTTCTTCCACTGATGCCAATGGGGCACTATTCCTTCCACTATCATCAAAAGTGGGGTGCTGGAAACAATTTCCCCCACTGGCACCAGCGACGGGGGGCGCTTATTCCTCCAACTGGCAACAGCGATGGGGGGACACTTATTCCTCCCACTGGCACCAGCGACCAGGGGGGGCACTTATTTCTCCCACTGGCACCAGCGACTGGGGGGGCACTTATTCCTCCAACTGGCACCAGCTATGGGGGGGATTTATTCCTCCCACTGGCACCAGCAGTAGGGGGGCACTTATTACTCCCACTGGCACCAGCGATGGGGGGGCACTTATTCCTCCCATGTATAGAACATGGCGGGCACTTATTCCTCCCACTGACATCAGCGATGGGGGGGGGCACTTATTCCTCCCATGTATAGGACATGGCTGACAGTAGTTCTTCATAGTATTTAGGTTGGAAGGAAGTGTCAGATGATGTGTGCTCACCTGGAGAAGTGGTAGGACATGCAAATTGAGCCTTCTCTTCTCCAGCGCACTGATCTCCATCTTCTTGGTCATCTCACTTAGCAGTGCCAACACAGAGATCTCGTATGGCGTCACCCAGTCCTTAATCCCGAACATATAGATAGAAGTCCGGACACCACTATATGGAACTCTATAATAACACAAGCAATATGTAAGACTCGAACATGTAGTGGCTTCTCTCTTTGAATGCGTGTCTTGGCTCACATGAACTCACTAGCACTCTTGGAGACAATCCGAGACATCGGACGAGGCCTATTCATAACAGCCCTGTATCACCCAATTCTGCTTCTCAGGACGGTAGTCCGAGGGCCAGGGCCAACCCACATGATCGGCACTGACCTCCAGACCCCCGACCATAGAGGGCTCAAACACGAGAGAAGAGAAAATAACATAAAAAGGAAGAGGTGGAAGAAGGAGGGGTAAGTTAAAAAGAGAGAGCAATAAAGAGGGGATTGACAAGAGGGGGGGGTGGTAACCCACCTGCTACCCCCACCATCTACTGTTTGCTGTGTACATCGTCCTCTGGAGAGTATTAACCATTTGAGTGCAGAAGGCACTGCAAGGGTGGATTTTTTTTCATTTTCCTGGAGTTGGGCTTTAAGAATTATGTAAATGCCTGAATAAAATACATGATAATATATTGGCTCTGAATGCATTAAGTTCCTAGCTAAGGCCCATTTCACACTGATGCAGAGCAGTTTGACCACACCATGGGTGCAGTGCAGTGTAACTGCCGCTTTAGTGCAGGTTTGGTGCAGGTTTGCTGCATTTTCATATTGACTTCTATTATCTCCCTACAGTTTTGGTGCACTTTTTGAAAGAGCACAAAAACTCCTGCAGATAAGAGTTTTGGTGCAACAAGCGCACCAGAACTATGGGGCCTAATAGAGCTCTATGGGAAAGCGCAGCTAACCTGCCCCAGACAGGTGGGTACACCCATGGTGTGGTCAAACTGCACCACATCAGTGTGAAAGGGGCCTAAGAGAGTTCCAAAGGATAATCCTACAGCAGCTTTCAAAAGTCTCCTGTAAGTTTTCTTGGTTGCTGCTGGTTTTCTGCTCTGCTGCACAGTGGATTACAAGAGGCTAATGTGGGGTACACACTATAATAAAATTGGGCAAACATTTTAGTCTGAGAAACGATCCTACGATTTCTAATTTTCGGACTTGCGATTCCGACCTTCCGAATGAAAAGTTTATAAAGGGACAAACTCCAAAATTTACAGGAACAGAACAAACGATTTTTGTTTAATGTGTACCGTTTTCACACAAATTTCATATGAGAAAAATCAGAAACTAAAGAATGTGCATGATCAAAGACAATAAACAACAAAAACAAAAAAGCCTTTGTCGTACAAGAATTTTTGTACATTATTTCCTTTCCCAGTTCCAACTTGCTGTGAAACTACAAGGAAAATTGGATGATCATTTGCCTGATTTTCTTATAGTATGTACCCCACATAAATCAAATTCAAGTACCTACAATCCTTGCATTAAAATACCTTTAACAATGTATTAGTAAATGCAGAGCTACACTGAACTGTGTATTTTTGAACCGCCTGGAGCTTTAACTGTGATACTTTACAATTATTATCATTAATAATAAATATAATAAATTGCTGCTTCCTCTGGATTTTCTGAGAAGATTGTTTATGTGTATCATTATAAAAGTCTCTTTGCTATTAAACGTTTAATAATTATAAGATCTGCTCTAGAACATCTGTTGATGAATGGAATTGTATTTGCTCTTTACATTCACATACATATTTTACATACCCAATATATAACTCAAACAAATAATATGTTTCCTCATTTCTTATTGAATAGAATATTGCAGAAAGTATAATATATATGTGATGTATAATATATACATGGGATATTGATCTGGTCAGTTAAGTAGCAGAGAGGGTCGCTATTTAGTTTCAGCTGCTTTGGTGTTAATGAAATAAACAACAGGTGCACTAGTTGGGCAACAATGAGACAACCTCCAGAACAGGAATGGTGGAGGTCACTGACATTTTTTTTCCCTACTCAAATTTTCTGACTGTTTTCAACTAGTTTTGCATTTGGCTAGGGTCTTTGGTCACTAGTTTTGCATTTGGCCTAGAGAGGGTGCACAGGCAGTCCAACTCCTCCAGAATGGCACATCAATACTTGCTATTGCCAGAAGATTTGCTATGTCTCCCAGCACAGTCTCAAGAGCATGGTGGAGATTCCAGGAGACAGGCAGTTACTCTAGGAGAACTGGACAGGGTCGTAGAAAGTCCTTAACCCATCAGCAGGTCTGGTATCTGCTCTTTTATGCAAGGCTGAACAGGATGAGCACTGCCATAGCCCTGCAAAATGACCTGCAGAAGGCCACTGGTGTAAATGTTGATGACCAAACAATCAGAATCAGACTTCATGAGGGTGGCATGAGGACCCAAAGTCCTTAAGTGAGCACCGTGGTGCTCGATTGGCATTTGCCATTGATCACCAGAATTGGCAGGTCCGCCACTGGTGCCCTATGCTTTTCACAGATGAGAGCAGGTTCACCCTGAGCACATGTGATAGACGTGAAAGGGTCTGGAGAAGCCGTGAAGAACGTTATGCTGATCATTCAGCATGATCGGTTTGGTGGTGGATCAGTGATGGTCTTGGAGAGGCATATCCATGGAGGGACACACAGATCTCTGCAGGCTAGACAATGGCACACTGACTGCCATTAGGTATGTACATGAAATCCTTGGACCCATTGTTAGACCCATTGTTAGACTAATGCTGGTGCAGTGGGTCCTGGGTTCCTCCTGGTGCACGACAATGCTCGGCCTCATGTGGCGAGAGAATGCAGCCAGTTCCTGGAGGATGAAAAAATGTATACCATTGAATGGCCCCCATGTTTGCCTGATCTAAATCCAATAGCACACCTCTGAGCCAATATGTTTCAGTTCATATGACACTGCCAGGTTGCATCTCAGTCTGTTCAGGAGCTCAGTGATGCTCTGGTCCAGATCTGGCAGGAAATACCCCAGGACACCATCCGTTGTCTCATTAGGAGCATGCCCTGACATCATCTGGCATGCATACAAGCATGTGGAGGCCATACAAACTGCTGACTACCATTTTGAGTTGCTGCAATGACATTTCAGCAAAATAGACTAGCCTGTTGCATCAGTTAGTCACTTTGATTTTCAGGGTGATCTGATGTGTTTTCAAAGTGTTCCTTTAATTTATTTGAGCAGTGTTTCTATCTATCTATCTATCTATCTATCTATCTATCTATCTATCTATCTATCTATCTATCTATCTATCTATCTATCTATCTATCTATCTATGTATATGTATATACATACACACTTATACATACACACAAATTCTTACATATTTTGTTTATAAAGATGCTAAACAAATAATTCTAGCTGATTTATAACAAAGTTTCTTGAGGCACTGTAGAGGATGGATGTATTTCAGAGAGAGCTAAATCAAACAGACCTGTGAGGGACCTTTAGTGCCAAAAACAAATGTTGACAAAAAAAGTTTGTTCCAGGCCCTCTAACTACTTACATGTTGCCAATTAACACTACACTGACCTGCACCCTAAAAGTTAACATAGCAGGAAAATGTAACCCTTTAATACAACCCTTTAAAGCTCCCTACTTAACACATAAATGCAATCTTTAACCAAATTCAGAAAATTATAATTTAATTAAACCACTAACACTCAATACAAATTCAATTCAAACAACTAAATACACAGTTAAAACAAAAGGGGAAAGGTGCTTTAGAAACCAACAGGTGTGTTTTTCTATCCATCCAGTACTTTAACCACTTGCTGTCCACCCCATAACAGTTTTACTGCAACAGGGTGGCTCTCCTATGCAGAATCGCATATATATTTATATATAAGTGATTCTGCACTTCCGCCTGCAGGGGTTATGCATGCACCCTCAGCAGGCCGCTTCTGCTGTCATTATTGACAGCAGAAGCTGTTCTGTGGGTGCTAGGCACTGGATGTCCACCAGCACCGGTCAATCATCTGTAAAATACACAGAATGAGATCTGCCTATGTAAACAAGGCAAATCTTCATTCTGAGAGTGGGGGGGGGGGGGATTTTGTGTTCCTGCAAAGCAGGGAAGAAAATACATCTCTTGTCTTAGTAAAAGCAATTAATAGTATACAAAAACATTGGTTAGGCACACAGTTAACCTTTTGATCGCCCTAGATGTCTGATCCCTTCCCAGCCAGTGTAATTTGTACAGTGATGGTACTTATTTATAGCACTCAGCACTGTATTACTGTCACTGGCTCCCGCAAAGTGTCAAACGTGTCAGTTAGTGTCCAATTGTCGCCGCAATATCACAGTCCTGCTATAAGTCTCTGATTGCTGCCATTATTAGTAAAAAAAGTAAATAAAAATTGTGCAAATACTGTATATACAGTGTGGGGGGTGTATAATAATAAGGGGGCACTTTTGTTGCACTATAAACAGAAATTGTGAAAAAAAACAATACTCTTGACTTTCTGCTATAAAACATCCAATTAAAAAATTGCAAAAAATCAAATTTCTTTATAAATTTAGACCAATATGTATTTTACATGTTTTTGGTAAAAAACAAACAAAAAAAACAATAAGCATATATTGATTGGTTTACATGAACGTTATAGCGGCTACAAATTATGGTACTGTATATACATTGAATGAATAGAAAACTCTGCGCTATGGTAATAAAAATATAAATATATTAAAGAAGCTGCTACCCTAAAGTGGTGTGAAAACAACTTTGGCAATGTGTGGGGTGTATAATAATAAGGGGGCACTAATAGTAAGTGATAAATAAATTCCAAATTCTAGCTTGAAACAATATATTAACTATAAGGTCAGCAATATAATAGTGCTTTAAAGTGCAAGTGCTTATAAAATGACAACATCAAAAAATAGGTGCAAACAGGTCCAAAAAATGCAGCAATGGTCACTAAATGATAAGCATTGGTAAGTCCATGCATGAAATGGTTGACTTGAGAGTAGACACCATCACCACGGAACAGATATCAAACTGGCGACATCCGGTGAAAGATAGAGGTAAGTGCCTACTTACTAGACCACCATGACCCTTCGTATGAAAAAAGGATCAAGTGGAACTTTAGTACAGTTGGTGGCCTAAGGTCTGTACTGGTACCTGGATGGGACAGGCCAAGAATGGACTCCAACAGAAGAAATTGTCATGGATAAAATGAAGAAAAAAGGGCCATAGTGAAGTTCTGCTATTTATTGTAAAACAGATTAAAAACAAAAGCGAAATGGCCGCTTACTTGTGCAAGTGCCGAGACCTTGGCACTAAGGAATCAAGCGTATTGCAGCTAGATGTGACGTGGAGCACCAGCTGCACTGTGTCTCACTCTTGTGGGTAGGTGTAGCTTGCGTTCCACCTCCCCTCTGTGCCAAATCTGGAAGTGTCTGAACGTGACCAGGAATGCCTCAACGTACGTTTCATCTATTGATGTCGTCAGGAAGCTTTTTTCTTCATTTTATCCATGACAATTTCTTCTGTTGGAGTCCATTCTTGGCTTGTCCCATCCAGGTACCAGTACAGACCTTAGGCCACCAACTGTACTAAAGTTCCACTTGATCCTTTTTTCATACGAAGGGTCATGGTGGTCTGGTAAGTAGGCACTTACCTCTATCTTTCACCGGATGTCGCCAGTTTGATATCTGTTCCGTGGTGATGGTGTCTACTCTCAAGTCAACCATTTCATGCATGGACTTACCAATGCTTATCATTTAGTGACCATTGCTGCATTTTTTGGACCTGTTTGCACCTATTTTTTGATGTTGTCATTTTATAAGCACTTGCACTTTAAAGCACTATTATATTGCTGACCTTATAGTTAATATATTGTTTCAAGCTAGAATTTGGAATTTATTTATCACTTACTATTAGTGCCCCCTTATTATTATACACCCCACACATTGCCAAAGTTGTTTTCACACCACTTTAGGGTAGCAGCTTCTTTAATATATTTATATTTTTATTACCATAGCGCAGAGTTTTCTATTCATTCAATGTATATACAGTACCATAATTTGTAGCCGCTATAACGTTCATGTAAACCAATCAATATATGCTTATTGTTTTTTTTGTTTGTTTTTTACCAAAAACATGTAAAATACATATTGGTCTAAATTTATAAAGAAATTTGATTTTTTGCAATTTTTTAATTGGATGTTTTATAGCAGAAAGTCAAGAGTATTGTTTTTTTTCACAATTTCTGTTTATAGTGCAACAAAAAAAAGAAAATGCTGTGGTGATCAAATGGCACCAAAAGAAAGCTCTATACAGTATGTGGGGAAAAAATACATAAAAAAATGACCTGGTCATGAGGGGGGTAAATCTTCCAGAGATCATGAGGTTAATTTACATAGCATTCCAGCACTGGGGTCCTCAGTTTAAATTGCACCCAATACATGAGTATGTTCTCCCTCTGCATGAGTGAGTTTGCTTTTGGTACTCCAAGTTTATCCTACAATTCAAAGACTGGTGATAATTGTCTTCTATCTAAGGATCAGCAGGAACCGGCCATAATTTGAACCATGTGTGGGCAGGTTGAATGTACCATGTTGATTGATGGATCAACTTGGGTACAACCAGCCTGCCAGATTCACTTGGGATTATTGTTAGTGGCTGCTATAGCCGTTAGCAAAAATCACTGTCTTTTCCTGGTGTGTACAGCTATCCCTGCCCCCCCCCCCTCACCACGAGCAGTCAATTAGTCAGCAGGGGGGATTCCCCTGTCAGCACTCACTGTGTTGATGGAGGAAAGAAATGTGCACTGTCTATGGCCTGCTTAAATTGGCCCTGGTATGTGTGTACATGTATAATTTAGAACATGAAATTAACCGTAAACTTGTATATGTTTTTATTTTTAACCCTTTTCATATTTACATAGACTGGTGGGCTATTGGGGGCCTGAAGGAACCCTTTAACAGTTCACAAAGAAGGGGAACGTATGCTACTGGCCTTCGTTGGGAGGAGATAGGGTTTACATATTTATAAAGAATCCACATGCAGGGAATAACAAAGAGACTAGAGACAGAATCAGAATCAGAACCAAGCATAGCTATGTGTTTTGGGATTCTTTTATTGGGGTCTCTCTCAAAGCAGTCCTCACGCAGACTGGTGTCTACATGGCAGAGGGCTGCGTATTTGCTGCAACCTTAATGTGAAGATTCCAGTCTGATGTTTCACTGGGCATGTTGCTTTTATGAGTATTTTTTTTTAAGAAAAATAAAGGGTCCATTTGAAAATTAACCTTTTGTTGCTGAGTTGAATAAACATGGACATTTGAAAGTCAATGTGAAGTTACAACTCTAAATACCTTTTTTGTTGGGTTGAAGATACAGAAATCCCAACTCTGAGTGGAGTGGGTGTCATTTACAGCACCCTACAATGAAATGATGCATAAAGTTGTAGTGACATCATCATATCAGCACTGTTCTTTGTATCATTGAGTACTGATGAGCACCAGGAAAAAATCCAAAGAGGAAGAGGACCCTGCATATCATGTAATTGGCCAAATGACATAAAGGTAAGTATTTAACAAAAAGGATAAAATAGACATGGGGGATCTTAAAGAAGATGTATCGCCACAAGAATAAATCCCCCAGGGAATCACTGCTGTGGTTCCTAAGAAGAATTCCCAGATAACTGTCTCCTTCCTTCTCCACTGCTACCTGACAACACTGGATGAAGAGGACAGCAGCTCTGGGTGACAACTCAGAGGAGGGAGAGTTAGACAGAAAGTGCACACAGAGCCCGCGCTGTCCCCTTCCCCCTGCTCTGCAAGCTGCCTAATCATGCAGGCCTGTGTGTGCCTCCTCTGCTACCTACATTTACATAAAACGCAAAGTTGACTGAGCTAGGATGACCATATTTTCAAACTGCCATTCAGGGACACCCCCCAGCATCCACCGGTCAGTGATGTCACAAGGGGGCAGTGCCACTATGTGACGTCGCCGGGTGGCTCCATCCCTTACCTATTTAGAAAATGTCACTCAGTTTACAACGCAGTTGGCGGGTGGCCGTGCTCGAGAGCAGAGCCGGATTTATATGCAGCTTTAGTCCCTTTAGCATTTCTCCAGGAGAGGCAGGGTGCCACGTGGTGCACTTGGCTGACCTAATTGGCAATCGATGCAACTGTTCTCTGCATCAATGCAGAATTATGATCAGCTGTGTCAGTTTCATTCAGGGACGCTGTACTGTCCCGCAAATGAAGGTGCCCGGGACCCGGGACAGACCTGCAAAATGTGGGACTGTCCTAGGCAATCCGGGATACCTGGTCACCCTAGACTGAGCCCAGATCGCTGATTGATAGTTTATCTCTTCTGAAATAGTAGGTGACTGGTAGGTGGTTCTGGGCTTAGTCAAGTTAGTGCCTTATGTACAACTAAGGTAGCAGAGGAAGCAGGAACAAGGCTCATAGTAACACCCATAATGTGGGCTTCAGTAATAAAAATGTAAACACTGCTCATACTTGAACATGGACACGTGGTGTGCACTGGGGCCCTTAGAGGATTTGACAAGAATTTTATATTTGTGGTGATACTTCTTCAAAGTGGAGCTCCAGGCTACTTCAGAAAAAAATACAAATACTGTAGCTGCTGACTTTTAATATTAGGACACTTACCTGTCTACGAATCCAGTGCTGTCTTCACCCGAGCCGATTTTTCAATCGGCTCTCGGGTGCTGCCAATACCATCTTGGGTAAGGGAAACCAGCAGTGAATCCTTGCGGCTTTACAGACAGTTCCCTACTGCACATGTGCAAAGCTAATGGCCTGGCAGCGGGGGGAAGGAGGATGGGGGCGAACATCCAGATGAGTTTGCCACAGCAAAGTCAGCCACAAGCTGGAGTGGGTACCTGTCATAAACAGGTACCCGCTCCACCCTCCCCACTGAAAGGTACCACATGTGGCAGCAGCGGAGGGGGGGGAGACAAATAAGCAGATCTTCCCTTTTTGGGTGGAGCTCTGCTTTAAGTGAAGTAAGTGGGATGGGGGATTGGGTAAATTGAACATGAAGCTTGACAATAAGGGAATAAGAATTAGCTGTCATGTATAAAAAAAATGGAAAGACAACACGACCACATTTACCAAGCTTGTGAGCAGCTAGAAAGGTTGCTTTTGTGATTAAAATTGTGTTTGTTCGATTTAAAACCCAACACCTTCTTTCAAAAGGAAGGAAAAAGCAGTTAAAACAACCCTGGTGTTTAAGTTTTACAGACAACACATGGATAGTGTGAAAAATGTTTCCTGTGAATGGCTGGTGAGTATGCCTGGATTAGCCAGCAGCTTTATAAATATCCCCCTTGCATGTAGTAAAGTCATAATATAAATGTGACCCTCCAATTGATTGAATAGTTTTGTTTTAGTTAAGTATAATTTTCTCATTTATCCACCAGATGGTGCTCTTGTAGTGGTTTTGAATTTTTTTTTCAGTCTGAAAATTGTTCTTTTACTGAGTAAAATGTAAGACTAGTGTTGTTAGACAGATGCTGCTGTGTTTGATGTTACGTATATCAAAAAATTTTGGATGGGAAAAATGAGGTCAGAAAAGGGTAATACATTTATTATGTGATGGAAAATATATTTTACTGGTCCAAGCAAAAGAAAAGCTATGATTTATATAGCATAATGCAGGGTTTCTTTTGTTCACTGTGACATGGAATTCTCCTAATCCTTCTTAAGCTTGTTTTTGTTATTCTTTTTGTTATCTATGCTTTTTTATAATGTACAGAAGGAAGTACAAGCCTTGAAAAGATTATTGAAGTACATTTTAGACTTTGGAATAAAATAGCTATAAGGAGTCTGTGTTTTAAAAGGCATATTGGCTGCTGATTATATTGGGGTGAGGATAAAAGCAAGGAGTACATAATTGCAGATTACACAGAAAGTCACAACTACAGAAAAACATTTTTTTTTTTCAGATAATATTTCACATAAAAGTGATTATCTGCTTACCAAGTAACTCTGTAATATTTTCTACACTTCTCAATTAGAGGGGCTGACAAGAACAAAGTGCACAGTTGCAGGTGGTGTTTGCACTTGCTGGTTGAATTTGATATTGCACTGTGACCATAAAATATAGGCAAATACTGTCAGGGGCTTTGCTAGGATTGTGAAAGACACAGAGCACATTGGAAAATGATTTTGGTGAAAGGCAAGCATTGGAAGATTGTGCCTAACAGTGTTGGTGGATTAAAGGGGAATGATTATCCTGTGTTCATTTACTGTATACACTGCAGACACATACCACAATCTTTGTCTCCACATTACTCCTTAATTACTGTTATAGTCTTATTGATAGGGATGGGCAAGCAGTTCGGCCCAAACATCGCCGTTCGGGTGTTTGCTAAACACCCACATTTTCTGTCCGCTAGGCAGCAGCGCACAGTCAATAGGTTGTTAAGGAGCTGGGCCGGGAAGCTGGCTACCGTGTCTTTACCAAAGCATGAGTCATGAGCTGTAAGTGAGCTTCCACGCTGACAGCTGAATGAAAAAAATAATTAGCTGGCAATAAAAAATCTAAATAATAAACAGCGTAATGGTACCTCTTAATCCATACCAGGCACTTATCTGAGCATACAGCCTACAAGCGAGTGAAATATACCCGGCCACATGCCCTCAACATGTGTGTTGCTTTGTCAAAGCACCTTGTCCCTATGTTGATGCGGACAAGGGCTTCTCCACAACTCTGTGCTGTGGTTGTGATGGTCTGTGGGCAGGGGCTTATCGGAATCTGAATGCCCCCTTTAGAAAGGGCGCACCCATATCCTGCCCCCCCTCCTATGTGAATGAGAATGGGGTGCATTATACCCCTACTCATTCCCCCAAAAAAGGGGTCAAAAAGAAATAAAAACACACACACAGTTTTTGACAATTACTTTATTAATAATAAAAAACAATGTCCCTCAATGTAGATCCATTATCAATCATGATGCCTGGCGAATCCGAAAAAAAAAAAATAATAAAAAAAAATGCCGGCAATGGCTTGCAGATGGAAAAATCTAATTAAATGTATTTTTTTCTATATATGTCAATTTTGCTGCCGCATGTTCTATACATGGTACAGATGCTACAGACAGACTAAGGGGACCCCCCAGGCACTATATTTAAAGATATTTTCAATTTTTATTGTTTCACCTTAAGCATCATTGAAATCACTGCTCCTGTAAAAACAATATTAAAAAATATATATGTTTGCATTGATACATGTCTCCCAGGTCAGTAACCAGGCCCCTATACTCTTGTTATGGTCAATAACTTGCATATAAACCTTCATGGGCGACTTTTGATTTTTCAAGTTAGGGTCCCATAGACTTTAATAGAGTTTGCGGCTCGGGTCCGAACTTTTTACATGTTTGGGAGTTCTGGTGCAGACCGAACCGAGGGAACAAAAGATCTTTTTGTAATTAAACTCTTCTATAGGTTAATGCAAGAATGTCCAATTGTCTTTTGGGGGATCAGGAAGGCATTTTTTTCCTCATTGGTGAAAATTGGATCATGCTGCACTTTTTTTTCCTTCCTCTGGATCAGCTGTGGATATAGGACAGTGTATTTGAAGGTTTTCAATTTGTGTGTTTTTTTTTTGGACTTGTGTCTTTTTTTAACCAGATTTTCTGTTATTATTATATAGGTTATTCTGCCCATAAAACGCAAAATGGTTTTCTAAATATACTATTGAAAGTCTTTTGTTATATCTATTTAATTAGTGTAAAAAAATACCTGTTGATTTGGCAAATTGTGCAAGCTGATATCTTTTTGTGCTTTCCGTTTGTGCAAATCTGAAGGTTACGGAGAAAATGTGCATGCATTCCAATGATGGACTAAATATGTTTCTGTTTTTGCCTTGACATGTACTGGGTCTAATAAAGCTGCTGAACAGTAATTAATTGTTTGGCTGCAAGTTTATCAAAATAGGCAACAACTCCACAGTGTTTTGTTGTGGATTTTTAAAGTACTTTGGAACATAGGACCTGCATAGTAGTACATTTCATAGGGGATCACCTTGCTAAGGTATTTGCATTTTTTAGATCTAATTTATTTAAGTCAGATCTGAGGTTTACACACCCCTGACAGAAAATGTGAATAGAGTGGTGATTTTTATTTTTACCACTGTGATAAAGCACTAGGTCACTCTCCGGTGGATGGATAAGGAAGGACAGCAGCAGATGTATGAGGTCATCATTCATTTCCTCCTGCTAGTAAGCTAGTAAGGCCCCTTTCACATGTGCGGACCGTATGTCCGCATTTTCATCCATCCGTTTGCGGATGAAAACGGGACATACATTGGTCCCTATGTGATTGCGGGTGTCAGCGGATGAACATGTGTTCATCCGATCCCCCCTATAGGGGGAAGCGGAGAAAAGACAGGGCGGTCCCTGTCAGCCGACGGCTCAGCTGGGATTTTACGGAGCGATCCCCGCTGAGCTTACGGACACACGGAGGGCCCTTACTGTTTCTTGTCAGGACATTTTTAATTTATAACTAATATTATATAAACACAAAGTTATTAAACTAGAGCCTGAACTCAATAGGAAAAACAATAATATACCAGATCTTAAATTGAGCTAAATAAGTATCTCAAAGCACATTGGAGGCTTTGGGAGATCCTACACAGGCTTCTTTGTAAACAAACAACTATGACAATTATTGTAAAACTACACTAATTGGCTCTCACTGACATGGTTGTTAAAATACAATATATATTTTAGGGCTGTTACTGATTAAAAAATTTCTGTTCGATTAATCTTTTTTTTTTTTCGATTAATCGACTGATTTTGATTAATTATAATGCACATACAGATCCAACTACTTTTAGCTGATCTCCTTGCAGGCTGATTCCCAGTGCAGCTACCAACCACTGGAAAAATGGATAGCAGGATACAAAAAACACAAAAAGGCAGTGCTCGATGGGAATAGCATTAAAACTTTTATAGTCTTCAAGTAGGTAACAAAATAAATATTGCACTGGAGATAAAATCGATGTAGCTACATAAACTGTAAAAATGGTGCGAGTTATACCAAACGGTACCAAAAGCAGTCATAAAAAACATGTAGCTAAGTATGATACTGGTATAAAAATGTGTACAACGATGCCACTGCTGAATCCAGATGAGGAGAGGTTAACATCAGTCCGTCGGTATGTAGATGTCCCATGAAGGGAACTATCACAACTCCCAGTGGATGGTTGTAGAATCCCAGGTTGATAGAGGGAAGTGATAGAGGGAAATGTAACAGCCCTTGCGTGTGGCAGATAGAAAGGTCCCGCCGGCATGCAGATATGAAGGCACAGCAAAGGAGCCCTTCAGATGGACACGGCAAGCCCCGCCAGTGTCCGTGACGTTACTGGATCTCCGACGGAACTCCCTGAATGCCCAGAAGCCGATGGAGAGGTACTCACCTCTCCGCCGGCTTCTGGGCATTCAGGGAGTTCCGTCGATTAATCTTTAATTTTTTTGATCAATCAAAATCTTTTTGATCGATTAAAATTCTTTTGATTGGTACTCACCAATCAAAAGAATTTTAATCGATCAAAAAGATTTTGATTGATCAAAAAAATTAAAGATTAATCGATTAATTAAAAGTTAATTTGCACAGCCCTAATAAATTTGCATCTCTCAGCTTGGGGCATTTTTTTTAGAATAGTATTTAAAAATCCTGCACAGTGTTTCTGAAATGAAGTTGTAGCATATGCCTAGGTATGTTGTCTATGTTACACTGCTTAGGCCTGGTATTTAGTTGCTTAAAGCAGAACTCTGAAATCAGTCATTTTTTTCACTCCAACCTCCCTCTTCTCATTTGAAAAAAAATGCTTACTTCTGTAGAAAAAAATGTTTTCATTCCAATGACATCCCTGAATATCTTATTACAGACCGATCATCTCCACTAGCCCTGAGAAGGTATCTGTTCAGTGCCTTACATCAAATCCTATAGATGTAGGGTAGCCTTATAGGACTACACTACAATGCTTTTTGTGGTTCTGAAATACAGAGGTGCCAAAGCCTTGCATCTCTCATTTGCATAAGAGGACGGTTACAAGATAGGTCACCCTGCTCATGAAGAAAAGGCAGTTGTAATTGATGTTCATTCCTGAACACTGCTGACTTGTAGCACTTTGACAGGGAAATTGCTGCTGAAATATAACACAGGATTGGGGAAATTAGAAACATTACTTCATAATTAGTGTTACAAGTGTTTGTAAAGGTTAACATTAAAATAAATAAATAAAATTAACAAACATGTCATACTTACCCCGATACTCCTCTTCTCAAGTCCACCCCTGGGGCTCTTAGCTCCTCCCCCCTTTCTGAGTGCCCCCAGAGCAAGCTGCTTTCTCTGGGGGCACTCATGCATGCTCACTCCCGAGCCACCTCTGTGTGTCTATGAGTGCAGCTCGACTCCCCCTCTCCCCTGCTCCCTCTTCAGTTGCTGTGATTGACAGCAGTGGGAGCCAATGGATCCCGCTGCTGTGTATCAGCCAATGAGGAGTGAGAGACCTGTGAGAGCATCTGTGGTTGTGCAAGTTGCTGGATCAGGATTGGGCTCAGGTGAGTACAAGGTGAGTACAAGGTTTAAAATCAGAAGCCATAAGAACCAATTTATTTTCTATTGACCAGAGTTCAGCTTTAAGAACCAACCCTATCATGTCAGGTGACAGGGAGTGCAGCTATTGTTTCCATACTCAAAAATGTGGAGAACAAAGAGTTTTCCTGTAAACTGAAGGTAAGATCCAGGTCCCAATGATGTGAGTTACGGTATGTATTTTTGTGTTTAGTCTACAAATTTTTGAAGAAATACATGTTTGCTGTAAAGGTACCCATTTTCATTCACTCCCCCTTTTCCCCATTGTATATCTGATATATTATTCCTAATATTTTTACTTTGCAGTTTATTTATTGGTATCTGTGTCCCATTTAAAAAAAAAAGTTCTTCACTTCCTGTCATGTATACACAACAGGAAGTGTGAGAAAAATGTTTTCCAAAGTGAGGTGGATCACCTATTAGATGTCAACAGAACAAGTGTCCCAGTTGAAGATTCCCCCTCTATTCATGTAATTTTTGGATTTTTCCTTACTGAGAAGCCCCAAAATGCTCAAAATCACATGTACAGTACTTTAATAGGGACTGTTCTTCCAGAATGCCTAAAGCTCCAAAAGCAACATTAGCTACTTTTGCGGCAGAAATGTCTAGAAATGCAATTGAATAAAGAACAAATCAAGTGTATTTGAGCATTTTTTCAGACATGTGTCAAGCATTTCTGAGCCTGTAAATGGTCTCCTCCACATCCACATAGTGCATTGGCTTAAACACTAACAAAAACAAAAACCCCAACATTACTGAATCCAAAAATATTAAAAAAATAATTATCTATGCACTTTACCAGTTTCTAACATTTTTTCCCAAACATTTTAATTATAATGCATACTCTCATGCACTGTGACCAATGTATAATGCTGGTTGTAACAATCACTGCACCTCTTTCTGTCTGAGGCACAGCAACACATTATTTACGAAAGGCAAATCCACTTTGCACTACAAATGCACTGCAAGTGCACTTGAAAGTGCAGTCACTGTAGATCTAAGGGGGACATGCAAGGAAAATAAAAAACAGCATTTTAGCTTGTACATGATTGGATGATAAAATAAGTAGAGCTTCCCCTCATTTCAAAGCTTCCCCTCAGATTTACAGCAATCTACAGCGATTGCACTTTCAGGTGTACTTGCAGTGCACTTGTAGTGCAAAGTGGGATTTGCCTTTCGTAAATAACCCCCAGTAAGTCATCTGATGTGTTTGTAAACATGATGATGATCGCATCAATGGGAAACCAAACTAACTGATTCCTGATCATTAGTGAGAAACCAGGGCTGTCAGTGACAATGAAATGTATGGTCCTAGAACGGAAATGTTTTAAAACAGAAGATCAATAACATTCTCTCTGCAGGGGGAACGGTGCTTGAGAATGTTAATCAACAGACTGTGGTTGTGGTTATTATAAAATAATTTTAAGAAATACATTTTTAAAAATAGTATTTATATATAAAAGTATTAGTTATATTAGTTATTATAGGAAAATGAAGCATTGCCGAGAATGTATAATATTTTACACAGTTTCACATTTAAAACCAAATACATTATTTACAAAGGATGTGTTGAGTATCATTCAGCATCCTTAATTTCATGATCCAAATTTAAAATGATTGTAAAGTTTAGTTTTTTTTTTAATTAAAATAATAAATAGGTTTATACTTACTTGCTCTGTGCAAAGGTATTGCACAAAGTTGCCTCTTATATAGCTGCCAACTATCCCGATTTGGCCAGGACAGTCATGATTTTTAAAAGCTCTCCCGACACAACCTTGTAAAGGCCAATCAACTAATCAAGTGCCATGGGTGTCCACACACTATCACAGACATTTACATCAGGGACGTGTGAGGAGCTCTGTGTGTTTCCGGGAGGGGTCACTGTGCCCATTCTCAGAGAAGAACACGTAATGGGGACAAATCCCTCCCCCTACCTTCTCCCACAGCAGTTGATCAGGCAGAACTCTCATTGGAGACTCACATCTACCCAAAACATCCCCGAGACAGAGCATGCTGCTATGGTTCATAATTTGATTGGGCTGAAATTGGGGAGAGGGTATGGCCAGCCTCAGCGGTGATCACGCTTGGCCCACCCACATGTGAAAGGCTCAGGCTGCAGAGACTGTAATAGAGTAAATGGAGGTAAGTTAGTGCTGTGGCGGTCACTATGGTTTCAAGTGGAGGTGTCAGCTGTGAGAGGTCCCTCCTTAAAATGATTGGACTTATATTGCATATAAAAAAAAAAAATGTAATCCCCACCAAGAATTGTGGAGAAAAAAGATGGCCACATGAGTGACACAAGATACATTATTTGGGTGTACAAAAAATTAAAAATAAAGCAGTTCAATTCTAGTGGGGAATAGGAGAAATTGCCCACATCCCTAATGAAACAGCAAAACGAAAAACCCTCTAATGGGACTTTGTAGGGCAATAACTCCAGAAATTATATATGCAAACAATTAAATATAAAAATGACTACTTTAATAGTACAGAATCTAAAAACATAGATGCATAGAAAATTGTATAAAAAAACAGCATATTCAATTTGGTGTCACAAACATGAAATCACAATCAGACCACTTATTTACAACACTCTTGTGCAAATGTACAGAGTGAAAACGGAGTCCTGTAAAGCCCCATACACACTATCAGTTTTCCTGACAGTTTTCTCTTCAGGTTTACCAAAACCATCTAATATAAGGTCAAACCTCAAGAGTTTCAATTTGTATGCAATCAGGCAGGCCCTAGCACTACATGGTTTTGGTAAACCTGAAGAGAAAACTGACAGGAAAACTGATAGTGTGTATGGGGCTTTAGAGTTTTTTTTTATTTTGCTGTTTCTGATTTTAGAAAAAATAACTGGGCTGGTGACGAGTCAACCTGGTTGGCTGGTGAAGAGTCAGTCTAGTGGACCGGTGGGTAGAGTTAGCCTGCAGGGCTAGTGAAAGGGGCAGCTGCAGCCAGGTGGGTTGGCAGTGCCAGAAGAGGTGATGCTGGGATCAGTGGCCACAGAGTAGCCAACAAGCTGTTTCATTGCAACTGTGCTACATAAAGAGGGGCTATGAGTTCCTGCCTGTAACGGACTATTGCTAATCTGACTGAAAGCCTGTAACATCATTCAAGTGATTCAGCTGGAGCAAACAAGTGTGTGCAGGAAGAAAGTGAAGGAGACTGTATATATGTGTATATAGGAAGATGTCCTTGAAGTTTTGCTGAAGTCAAGTGGGCATCCCATAACCTCCCATCCCTATCTGAGTTATTAACCCTTAAATGAAATAAAAAAAAAAACAAAGTCACAAACTGTTCTCTGACTTTGGGTGCTTGTGAAAATTTGGTGTGCCTGGCTTTGCAGGAGTGGGGGATCTAAGTTCATCAGCAGTACCTACACGGGTGTGCTACACGCAAATGTGAATGCAGCCCAACTGGTAATGACACCCCAAACACGTTTAGCAGATGCATGCTCTGCCATGCATTTGTTATGCGTCAAAACATGCTACAAATGCGCAAAAACATGCACTAAAAAAACATGAGACGCTCCATGACTGAAAAGGTTCTTGAGATACATTTGGCCATTTGGCAGACGTAGGGCAACCCACTCAACTGAATGGGCTGCCCTATACGCTACGCATGTTTCACATAAAAATATGCAAAAAAGGAAACACACGTTTCCGCTACGCTCAGGTATGAACATAATGTGCTTGGGAGGGGAGTTTTTAGGCAGCAAAGATCACCTGGGAGGAGAGGTGAGGGTTAAAAAAAAACTGATCTCATCAAAGTCCCATAGCAATCGTTTCTTATGTAATGCTGTGAGTTCTGTGAAATAACTTGGAAACCTATGGGGCTGAAATTGCACTGGAGTCACACCAAACCAGAGCAGGAACCTATTTCAAAATTGCACCATGCTAAGTAACATTGATTATGATGGTCACCATTGAAAACAATATGGGTTCCCTTACCATGCAGAAGTCCTGGGACAATTGAGAACATTCCGGTGCATTTATGGGTTTTGCCAAGTTCCAGATGCATTCCATACAGAAAAAAGTTTAACATGTTCTAATTTTGTTGACTGAACTAGAGCACACTGCACTGATCGGAACCAAGGCCTTTGGAATCCATGTTAAAAACTCTCCATGTGTTTTTGAAGCAAAACAAAAATGCACTGATCTGGTGTGAGCCTGCCCTAAATACAAAGTACATGTAAAAAAAATCTTTTGGCCCAGATTCTCGTAGATCGGTGTAAAACTGGGCGGGCATAACGTATCTGATTTACGTTATGCCATTGCAAGTTTTTCAGGCAAGTGCTTTATTTACAAAGCACTTGCATGTAAAGTTGTGGCGGCGTAACGTAAATCACCCGGCGGAATTCAAATTTGGCGGGTAGGGGGCGTGTAGCATTTAAATGAAGCGCATTCCCGTGCCGAATGAACTGCGCATGCGCCATCCGTAAAATATCCCAGGGTGCATTGCTCCAAATGACGTCGCAAGGACGTCATTGGTTTTCGACATGAACGTAAATGGCGTCCAGCCCCATTCACGGACGACTTACGCAAACGACGTAACTTTTCAAATTTCAACGCAGGAACGACGGCCATACTTAACATTGGTTTCGCCTCATTTACCCAGGGGCAACTTTACGCCGGGACAAGCCTAACGTAAACGTCGTAACTTTACTGTGTCGGCCGCGCGTACGTTTGGGAATTCGTGTATCTAGCTAATTTGCATACTCGACGGGGAAAACGACGGAAGCGCCACCTAGCGGACAAAAAAAATTGCATTTAAGATCCGACGGCGTAAGAGACTTACGCCTGTCGGATCTAATGGATATCTATGCGTAACTGATTCTAAGAATCAGTCGCATAGATACGACGGCCCAGATTAGGACTTACGACGGCGTACATGGCGCTGCGCCGTCGTAAGCCCTTTGACAATCTGGGCCTTAGACTTTAGAGCCATTTTAAATATTAACACTTTCCATATCAATTTTTTTTCTTTACCTGTGATGGGAGCTATTCATAAAAATGTCTGAATCTTCATTTGTTTTAGAAACAGTGGTATAACATAAACTAGGGCGTTTTAATAAGGCAAAAAGTATAATTTGCTGGTGGGCATATTTTCAGTTTGACTAAATATCAATCGAATTTGTATTATTAAGAAGTATTCTAACTGCCAAAGTCACACTGAATTATTTAACACATGTTGCAGGGTCCTTGGGTTATTGTTTGTCTGAAAGTTCTTGTGTTTCTGACAAGATGATGATTTGTAGAAGCAGTGAAAAAAAATCATTGCTCAGAAAAAGTACAGAAAAAATGAAAACAATAGGAAAGTTTCCTCACTCAGAGCAGTAAAAACTGCTATCACACATGACTGGACTTTGCAATAGAAAGCAAGTGATAGGTTACTGAACAACGGTGTTGAAAATAAAATACTGTATAAAATGTCTTGTAGTACATGACAACTTTAAATGTTGCAATGTAATGTGACAGAATGACATAAAGTTGCCAAACAATTGCAATGCCTTGTTAAAAAAAAAAGTTTAAACAATGGGAGATAAAAAAAATTGTCAAAGGGAAAATAGGAAGAAAAACGAAAGCTAGTCCATCTAGCACTCCCCTTCCCCCGACTAATAATGCTGCCGTCCAAAGGTGCCCCTGTGCTCATTCATCCAGAGTGGGGGCAGTCTAATACAGGAGGTATGTTACTGGTCAGATCACCAGGTGAAAACAGAAACTTCTCTGATGGATTACATGAATCATTCTGCACTTCTGTGACCCATTTTCAGCCAAGAGTGGGCTGACCAGGCTGCTGCACCTATAGCTTCCATCGGCCCCTAAGCGACAGAATCTCATGCACCAGGGCTAAACACCCAGCGTGGACAAGGCCTTAAAGCGGAGGTTCACCCTAAAAAACATCTATGTACCATCCCATCCAGCATAATTGCGTCAGCTACAGTATGCTTTTTTTTTTTTTGCGCTGTATTTATCGTTTAATCCTTCAGTTTCTTTTCAGACCCCCGCGGGGAGTAGGCGTTCCTATGAAGAGGGGAACATGATTGACGTCCGGCTATGGCACGTCACGCGTTCCGAAGATAGCCGGACTAGGTCTCGGCGCTATACGGCGCCTGCGCACGGACTAGGAGCTGACTGCGCAGGCGCTGTATACAGCCGAGTCCTATTTCAGCTATTTTCGGAACGCGTGACGCGCCATAGCCGGACATCAATCATGTTCCCCTCTTCATTGGAACGCCTACTTCCCGCGGGAGTCTGAAAAGAAACTGAGGGATTAAACGGTAAATACAGCGGAAAAAAAAAGCATACTGTAGCTGACGCAAGTATGCTGGACGGGATGGTATATAATTCTTTTAGAGTGAACCTCCGCTTTAAAGTGCTTGTAAATGGATGTGGCGGTAGTCACTTTGGGTGGGGGGTTTGCGCAATCAGCTTACTTTGGAGAGCTCTGGAAACTGTGTTCAGCTTCCCTGGCCCCGCTTATGTGTAAATCACCATGTGTCCATTAGGGGCACAGGGTAACTGAGAACCCCACTGTGCTAGTCAGACTCACTGTACAGCCACACTGGAATGTATATATTGTGTGTTGTCTCATGTTGTTGTGGACTCTTTGCCGGGATCGTTTTTGGTGTGGTGTGGTGTATTCCATTGTTTTATTGTGTCTGTCTGTGTTGAAAGAAAAGTATATTATGGGATGTGTGTCTCTGTCGAGGGGGGATTCCTCCAACAGCTCTCTCTGCTGATAGGACTGTTTACTGATGAGAAGTTTAAATACACCTGACCTGTGTGTCTATTGTTATTGGACAGTTTACCCCACCCTGAATCCAGTTAAATATCTGTTGTAACATGTCTTTCAATAAATAGAGCTGGATGTTTTTCACCCTACACTGAAGTATGGTTGGTGACTGGGTGGGCTAAAGGTCTTGGATAGAGCAAGCATTTATGGCGGACATAGTTTTTTTTTTACCTTAATGCATTCTATGCATTAGGATAAAAATGTCTTCTGTTTGTAGGCCTCCCCAGCCCTCTCTTAAACTTACCTAAGCTCATTCTCGACCCAGCGATGTGCTAAAGAGCAGTGGTTCTCTCTGTTCTTTCTCCTAACGACGCAGATTGATAGCAGCGGGAGTCATCTTGTGACTAGGGATGGGGGGACTGTTACGGAACCATGAACCAGACGTACAACAAGAGATAAGTGAAAATAAGAAGGCTTTATTGAAAATCAAGCTGTAAAGCAAAAGTCCAACGGATGGTGAAACCAGAGGTCAGGAACCAGAAGGGTAGTCAGACGAAGCCAGGATCAGGAACCAGCAGGGAAGTCAGACGAAGCCAGGATCAGGAACCAGCAGGGAAGTCAGACGAGGCCAGGATCAGGAACCAGCAGAGAAGTCAGACGAAGCCAGGATCAGAACCAGAAGCAGCAGCAGTCTTAGAAGCATGTGCACACAGGAGGACCAAGCAAGGAACTGAAGTCACAGACCTCCTATATATGTGAGCCAGGCATCCAGCTCCTCCCAGTGGGAAGGAGGAGCCGCAGGGTGGGAGGCTACAAGAGACCTAGAAACCAAGATGGCCGCCAGCACATGTCAAACGAAGGAGACAGGAGAGAGGTAAGACCATGACAGGGACCCTCACTGTCTGTGTCAATGGACACAGACAGTGCAGCTCAGGTGTGCCACCATAGGAAGTGGCTTCCTATGATGACTCACCAAGAAGAAGAGGATCCAGGAGTGCCTGGAAAGGAGGAGGATTGAGGCCGCTCTGTGCAACACCATTGCACATAGTAGGTAAGTATAATTGTTTTTCTTTTTTTTTTTTATAGCAGTTACAGTACAATATAGCAGTTACAATCACTTTAATGTTAAGAGCACGAAAGAAAAATGTACTAGTATGTTAATTTTGTTAGCAGGCCTAAGACACCTTAGTAGTTGGAGCGAGAGAGTAAACTAATTAGCCCCTTGTAATTATTATTTGGCTTCTCTGTATACTTGGATTAGGATGAGTCCCTGGCATAAAGTCAATAGCTTTCCTTTGCTTCAGCCTTTACATATGCCATGGGATTTTAATGCCCTATACAGTTATGAATACTTTTCAGAAGATGGAACATTATTCTTTTACATAAATTTATAACATAAACATCTAAAGTAGTACAATCCAATAAAAACAATATTGAACATTTATAGAAACTTCCTTAAAACTGCCCACACACCTACTGTACTGTAATTCTAAAATCTCACTATGTAGTGTGAGCAGGGCAACCATGATTTTTTGGGTCCCTTACACAGCTTTAGACCCCCCCCCCCCCAGACTAACCACCAACATTCCCCAAGGCTTGCCCATGGGTAATCCATCTGAATCTGCACACCTCACCTGTACGCACTCAGCCCCCCTCCAATTCTGTATATATATCAGCCTCCCTCACACCTGTATATATGTCGACCCCCACACACCTGTATATTTATCAGCCCTCACACACCTGTATATTTATCAGCCCCCTCACACCTGTATATATATCAGCCCACCACACACCTGTATATATATCAGCCCACCACACACCTGTATATATGTCAGCCCCCCTCACACTTGTATATATGTCAGACCCCCTTCAGACATGTATATTTGCCAGCCCCCCACACACTTATATATACATCGGCCCCCTCACACCTGTATATATGTCAGCTCCTCCTCACACCTGTATATATATATCAGCCTCCCACACACACACACACCTGTATTTATGTCAGCCCCCTCACACCTGTATATATATCAGCTCCCCCTCACATCTGTATTTTTGTCAGCCCCCCACACACCTGTATATATGTCATCCCCCCACGTCTGTATATATGTCATCCCCCCACACCTGTATATATGTTTAGCCCCCCACACACACCTGTCTATATGTCAGCCCCCACACATCTATATATATCAGCCCCCCCACACACACACACATGTAGATATGTGTAACGGAAAAAAAATCTGTGCTAAACCCTATAAACTAAATAAATAAATGAACAAGTGAACAAATGTGTTGCGAATTAATAATAATCATGGTGGTATAAGTGGTGCAGCAACTAAAAATCTTACATAAAAGTGTAAAACAAAAAATAGTGCGCTACCACATAAGTATCCAAAAAAGTGGTGAAAATGTGTTAATAAGTGTAAAACCTTACAGTAAATTACATAAATGAGAGAATAACAAAAAACAAAACTATTCAGCGCTGGAACAATAACAATAATAAAATAAAAAGAATGCTAGCCAGCTCTAAGGATAAATTCCAAAAAAATTCCCAAAAGTACTAATATAGTGAAACAGTGCAGCGCAAACAAACAACATAAAATGAAAATATAATAAAATATTAAATATCAAAAGTCCATGAGTGATCATATGGAAAGTAATGAATAAAATCAAAAGTCCATAAGTGATTAAGTGAAAAAGAAATCCAAATGAATTTCATTAAAACGGTGCGGGTTCCAATCAAGTGACCAAAGAGAGATCCTCCACCAAGAGAAACAGATGGCCTCTCACCTCAATCATACGACCCTCAAGGAGTCACATAGCGTGGTATGCAATCAAGGATCCTGATTCTGACAGTCAGCCAACAAACAGCTCCGGATGCCAGTATGGGCTCAGAAAGATAACAGCAAATGTGAATGTATGAAAGAAAAAAAGGGAGAGATCTAATGCTCTCAGTAGCAAAAAAGGGGTATTTATTAAAACCAAATAAAAGCCACTCATATGGTAAGGCACTCAGAACCGAGTGCAGGTAAACGCTAACAAGCGTGTACAGCATAAGGTTGAAGTCGTGATTGCAGGTGATGTCAGCATGTAACTCCTCCCCCTCGTATGTTAAGTCCCATGGGCGGGCCTAGTTTGGAATTTGGGGGACCCCCACATTATTATTATTTTTTATTTTGGTTCGGGGTATCCCCTTAATATTCATACCAGACCCAAAGGGCCTGGTAATGGACTGGGGGGGGGGGGATGCCGTTTTTTCATTATAGCCGCGAGTAGTTTTAAATTACTTTTTTCCTTTAGAAATGTCATTTTGCACAGGGACTGTTCTAAACATTGGAAAAATGTGCCACTTTACAGGCATACTATAGACACAGGTACGAAATTTAAAGGAATATTTTACTTTTATTGTTTCACTTTAAGCATTATTAAAATCACTGCCCCCGAAAAAACAACCATTTTTTTGCTTTGATACATGTCCCCTGGGGCAGGACCCAGGTCCCCAAACACTTTTTATGACAATTCCATGCATATAAGCCTTTAAAATTAGCACTTTTGATTTCTCCCATAGACTTATAAAGGGTGTTCCGTGGCTTTTGAATTTGCCACGAACACCATGAATTGTTCGCTATTCGGCAAACAGGCAAACACCTTACGTTCGACTCGAACATAGGGCTCATTTCTAGTCCAGAGATGCGGCTGTTATGTGGCTCCCCAGCTCCGACTGAGCCTGTGACTGAGAAGCAGGCGCCATCTTTAATGATCCGGCCTGATCCTTCATCTACACGAGCTGGGCTTCCAGGTGTTCCATGCCTCTCTGTGCAAGCCATTCCATTGATGTCATTTGGGATGTAGCACCTGCACGAACAGAGCCGTTGCTCCCAACATTACATCCATGTAGGTCCGCATGCATGTCCCTGAGCTCACACTGTCTGTGTTCGGGGTTATGTACCCACACCCACACGGATGTCAGATTGGGAACAGCAGCTATGCCTGTGCACTCATTGCATCCCAATTGACATAAATGGGACTACCTGTACGGGGATGCAAGGAACACCTGTGCATCCCTGTGCGGATAAACATGGCCCTCCATGGGCGTACACTTTAGTATGCCATATGTGAACGATTCTTTAGTACTAATTTAGCAGGAATTTTGTAAGTTGTGTTGTGTTTATGTGCAATATTAATGTTTTTAGTGTATTTTTTGGTGAAAATAGCAATATGCTGAACATTTGCACAATTATTGTGGGGTCAAAAAAATCTGTAGCACTTTTTTTTTAAAAAAATATATGATTTTGGGGGTCTTCCACAAATTCTGAAAGCTGTAAGGGAAAAATAAAAACCTTCAGATTTTTTAAGAAATTTGGATATTTACATTTTTGCATACATTCGGTTTTCCCCATTTTGAAAAAAGGCGCAATGTAAAAAAAAAAACCTTTTGTTATTTATTAACTCCATACGGGTTAAGCATTTATATTTAGTAGGGATTTAGCAGGAATTTTGAAAAATTAGCTGTGTTTGTATCTGCTAACAATGGTTTTAGTGTATTTTTGCCAATATATTGGTTTGATAAACATTGCAAACATGTGCAAATACCACAGGATCTAAAGCCCCTTCTTTTTATTCTAGAGGTTGTATGCTTTCAGAAAATATATGGTTTTGGGGGTCTTTTACAAAATCTGGAAGCTGTAACGGAAAAATGAAAACCTTCAGATTTTTTAAGAAGTTTGGATATTTACACTTTTGCGACTGTTCAATTTTCACCATTTTGCAAAAAGGCACAATTTAAATGTGACAAATATTTGTTGTTAATGATTTCAACACAGGTTAAGCTTTTATATTTAGTAGGAATTTTGTACAATTTGCTGTGTTTTTATCTGCTAATTATGGTTTTAGTGTATTTTTTGCAAATATATTGCTTTGATAAACATTTGTGCAAATACCGCGGGGTCTAAAAAATTAGTAGCACCTTCTTTTTATTCTACTGATAATGTGTTTTCAGAAAATATATAGTTTGGGGGGTCTTTCACTAATTCTGAAAGCTATAAATGAAAAATAAAAAAGCAAAGGCAGTGAAAAGATTAAGGCCCACATCCTATCCCTGTCCAAATCATGATGCCTCAACCTCGGCAACATCTCCAGAATAAGCCCTTTTTTAACCAATGATGCCACCAAGCTTCTAATTCACTCCCTGGTCTTTGATTGCCTCAATTACTGAAACTCCCTTCTCATTGGATTACCTTTACATAGGCTATCCTTTCTTCAGTCTATCATGAATGTGGCTGTAAGACTCATCCACCTTACCAACCGTTCAGTGTCCTCCACCCCTCTGCCAATCTCTCTAGCTCTCTTGTCACCTCCTCCCATGCTCGCCTCCAGGATTTCTCCAGAGCCTCTCCCATTCTTTGGAACTCCCTATCACAATATGTCCGAACATCTCCTAATCTCTCCATCTTTAGACAATCCCTAAAAACTCTTCTCTTTAACCACGTCAGCCCCGGAAGAATAACCTCCATCTAAAAATTGCTACATTTTGAGACTTCATATGATTTTTTTAAAGGCAAAAATACTTACCTTAGTCCCGATTGTCTGTCATTCATGAGTTCTTGCACATGTAGGAGTGCAGTCATTCTAGCACATAGGAAGTGCAATAAAGAGCCTGTGTGCTGGTATGTCTCTTCTGCAATAAAAAGCCTGCCTGCAATTTTTTATTTTTCAACTGAAGTTCCACTTTAAGGTTGTTGTTGATTGGTAGGGAAAAAAAGAATGACCTGATTCATAATGCATCTACCTGAAATCTAATCTGTCCAAACATGCAGACTCAATGGGAAAGGTTTTACTGGCACCGGCCATGTGTACATTGCAATATGATTCATAAGAATCTCAAACAATGGAAAACTATTCAACAAAATACCTATTATCATGTCATTACATAATATAATACCATTGATTATATTCTCATTATTACCCTAGTGTTCAAGTGTCAAAACATTTTTAACCATTATTAATGACACAGGTATTGTAATGGAGCAGTCAACTTAAGTACATATATATTTGTAGCACTACCCCGTAGGAGCTGCTGGTTTAGATTTGGCCTTGCACGTTACCTTGTTCCTCTTTGTCTAGGGGTTGAGAGTCTGTAAGAAGTTCATAAGTTATAGATCCTTTTTCTCTCAGCTTTTATTTTCAAACAATTTGCAGAAGTAGAGGGATGAAGGATCAGGGGAAGGCAGATCACTGGGGAGTTTCTAAACTTCAAAGTCACACTCACCACTTTCTCTCGAGTGGGTATTTCTCACCCGGATATGCCCCTCTCACCTGGCCTAGCAGCCGGGATGATGCACGGACAAGAATAATCTCAGTCTCTGCCACAGACTGGTTACAAGTTCAGATGAGGGATTCCGGAATCCTCTGCCACAGGATTTGGTACCCGGAGATCCAGTTCTTTTTTTTTTTTTTCAAAAGTTTTTATTTTTCCTTTTAGCATTGACAATTATAGTAACAGTAGGCATAGACCATCAATGTGAAACATTTGCGGGCGCAGCCGCTACAGCCTATCTAGAGCAGAAAAGAATACCTAGAAACACAGTG
This sequence comes from Rana temporaria, assembly GCF_905171775.1. Classification (NCBI taxonomy): domain Eukaryota; kingdom Metazoa; phylum Chordata; class Amphibia; order Anura; family Ranidae; genus Rana; species Rana temporaria. The sequence continues at coordinate 554,534,951 of NC_053489.1, forward strand.
TGGCCTGCGTAATGGAAACCAACAAACAAAGTTAATAACCGTGGTATACAATAAACATACTAACGGCATCTCTGGTCACGATACAGGGAGATTTTTCAGTTATGTTCTCCCCGAACACCTTACAGTTCGGGGAGAGCACTGCCAGAGTGACTGATACTCACTCAAAACTCCAGGCGTTCGTGGAGGCGCATCTTTAGAGCAGCATAGCGCATCGCATATGCGCTACGCCAACATAACATAGAGAGGCAAGAACAGTATTCACTTGCTCCCTTTGTTGTGCCGGCGTAACGTAAATTGGCCGGCGTAAGCCCGCCTAATTTAAAGTAGGAGGTTGTGGGCGCGATCTATTAAAATGAAGCGTGACCCCATGTAAATGAAGGGCCGAACGAACGGCGCATGTGCGCGCATGCTCAGAATCACGTCGCATATACTCCCTAAGATGCGACGGCTCAATGCCTACGACGTGAACGTAACCTACGCCCAGCCCCATTCACGTACGACTTACGTAAACGATGTAAAATACGATGGCTGTTCCCTGGTCCATACCCTAACATGACTTACACCTGCTTTATGTGGCTTAAAACAATGGAAACGCCCCTTGCGGCCAGTGTAAATATGCACCCAAGATACGACGGCGTAGGAGACTTACATCGGTCGCATGGAGCCAAAATTCAGGCGTATCTTATTTCAAGAATCGGGCGCATAGATACGACCGCGCATCCGTGCACTTACAGAAGATACGTCGGTGTAAGTGCTTTCTGAATCTGGCCAGATGACTGCCCCTTAAGTACCCTTCCCCAGCATGCCCAGTGGGGAGACCACTCCCACTGGGTTGTTCCTGGGGAAAGACACCCAATACACCGTGGCTTGCCTTAGTTCCAAAATTGGCCTATGGTGACATCACCACCTACAGGCAAACAAAGGGAAATCCCTCCAAGCACAGCCATAGCCGGAACAGAGGCTGATTTAGCCTTAATTAACAAAGTCTGAGCTAATTATCAGCTCAGACACCCTCTAAATTTGACATAGCGCCTGTCATCAGGAGCAGGGCACTACATATTCATATCTTACTGCCTTTTACACACTTGATAATAAATTCCAATCGTACCAAATTAACAGTGCAATCAAAAGATCACAGAGCTACCATATTCAAACATCAAATGGTCATGTTGGAGATTAAATTGTGGTGCAGTAAAGGTAGGTCAAACATAGCCTTTTGCATTTAAATGCATGTGCTTGACCTGCTATGCATTTAAATGTAAAAGCCTATGCTTGATAGCAACTGCTTATAGTGATTTGGAAACCACTAGCAATTAATTCCTATTTGTCCATTTCAGTGCACTGCATAATGCCATTAGGGCCAGTTCGCATTAGGAATCACACAAGAGCGCTCTGAGTGTTCTTGTGCGATTCATATGCCATTTAGTGTGGTGTGATGTGAGTCCATTTATTTTGAATAGGCCTAAATTGCACTGCACTGCATCAAAAGTAGTGTATGCACTACTTTTGGAGACATACTGCAACCGAATCACATGGTAATTTTGTACCATGCAATCCAGTGCAGGCAAACACACTGCATTTGTGACCTGTGTTAGGAGTGTTGTTGACTTAACCACCTCAATACCACCATGGGTTTATATACACTCTCATATTAAGGTGGTTATTGAGGCTACAACCATGATCCTGGTACTGTTTTTCTCAAGAGGTGATTCCCTACAATGTAAACGTGATCCAAGCATCTATACAGCCCTCAATCACTTTTACAGGTAGCAGAAGGAGGACAACCTCTCCCACTGCCTCTGTTTTTCCTAGGCTCTCCCATCCCTGTAGGGAGCCTGGGACAGATCCAACTGGTGAAATTCTATGCATTAAGATAAAAAGCCTTGTGTGCAGCAGCCGCCCCAGCTTCCCCTAATACTTACCTGAGCCACATCTCTGTCCACCAATGTCAACAAGTGTCTCGGCCGTTCAAGACTTTCATTTCTGATTGGCTGAAACACAGGAGCGTCACCATTAGTGTTGCTCACGAATATTCGCATTGCGAATATTCGTTACGAATATGGCATATTCGAATATTCGCGAATGACTAGAATTTCGCGGCCAATATTCGCTATTCCGAATATTCGTATTTTTTCAATTTTATTTTTAAAACAGATCACATCCTAGTGATCTCCATCGACGTCTAAAAGCATTGCTGGTATGATTAGAGACCCTGGGCCGAGTAGCTAAGCTGAGGCGATCCTTTTTATGTTGCCGAATATTCGCAATCGCGAATATTCGATTTCCGAATATTCGCGAATACTTTCTCCGCCCTTCTTTTGCATCAGAGCCAATCAGAGTTCTCCTACCACAGTTGTCATAGGAGAGAGTGGAGTGTTTCTGTGTGTTTTTCCAGTGTATCACATCTTCAAAGAATTTTCCATCTTTTGTCCCGTGTCATCATCATTTGCATTTCACCTCTTTAATGAGAATAATAACTGTTTAACATAAAGACAATATATAAATCAATATACAAATTGGTCAAAGTAAACCCTCAAATCTATATAATAATGTATTTATTTTATTAATACCTTGTTAGTTGCAGGGTCCATTACGTAAAACCACACTTTTTCCAAAGGGCAGGTGAAATTGAATGTTTCAAAATTTCGCAATCAATTTCGCATTCGCATTAGCGAAATTTCGCAATCAGTTTCGCATTCGCATTAGCGAAATTTTGCAAAAAAAATGTTTTGATAAAATATCACGAATATTCGATTTTAGCGAATATTTCACGAATATTCGTGATATATCGCGAAATCGAATATGGCGTGTTCCGCTCAACACTAGTCACCATCAGCTAATCAGGAGAAAGAAGGGTAAGCGGGGCCACAGCTCTGTGTCTGATTGGATACAGGGAGCTGTCACTAGGCTCAGGTTCCCCATAGAAATCTGTTTAGATGGAGGGGCTAGGAGCACAGAAGAGGCACCCAAGAAGAGGAGGATCCAGTCTGCTCTGTGCAAATCCACTGAAACAGAGCAAGTAAGTATAACATGTTTGTTATTTGTATTGAAAAAGAAAATAAGTCTTTACAATTACTGTACTTTAAATATCAACAAAAGATAAAAAAATTATTTGGGTACAGTGTTGTATGACTGAGTAATTGTCATTCAAAATGTGACAATGCTGAAAGCTGAAAATTGGCCTGGGCAGGAAGAGAACGAAAATGTCCGGTATTGAGGTGGAAATTTTTTTTTTTTTATTGGAATATTTTGTTTTTTCTATTTGCTTTGTGAAACCAGGCAAACTAGACTATATTACCAAAAGTATTGGGACACCTGCCTTTACATGCACATGAACTCTAATGACATCCCAGTCTTAGGGCCAGATTCACGTAGGTGAGCGGCGGCGTAACGTATCGTAGATACGGTACACTGCCGCAAGTTTTCATCGCAAGTGCCTGATTCACAAAGCACTTGCGATGAAAACTACGCTGGCAGCCTCCGGCGCAAGGCGGGCCAATTCAAATGGGCATGTGCCATTTAAATTAGGCGCGCTCCCGCGCCGGACCTACTGCGCATGCTCAGTTTCGCAATTCCCATTGTGCTTTGCGCGCCGTGATGTCATTTTTACGAACGGCGATGCGCGTAGCGTACTTCCGTATTCCCGGATGTGTTACGCAAATGACGTTAAATTTTAAATTTCGACGCGGGAACGACGGCCATACTTTAGACAGCAATACGATTGCTGACTAAAGTTAGGGCACCCAAAACGACGACTAACTTTGCGACGGGAAACTAGACTAGCGGCGACATAGCGAATGCGAAAATCCGTCGTGGATCGCCGTAACTCTTAATTTGCATACCCGACGCTGGTTTACGACGCAAACTCCCCCCAGCGTCGGCCGTGGTACTGCATCCTAAGATCCGACAGTGTAAAACAATTACACCTGTCGGATCTTATGGATATCTATGCGTAACTGATTCTATGAATCAGTCGCATAGATAGAAACAGAGATACGACGGCGTATCAGGAGATACGCCGTCGTATCCCTTTTGTGAATCTGGCCCTTAGTCTGTAGGGTTCAATAGTAAGTTGGCCCACCCTTTGCAGCTATAACAGCTTCAACTTTTCTGGCAAGGCTCTCCACAAGGTTTAGTGTCTATGGGAATGTTTGACCATTCTTCCAGAAGCGTATTTGTGAGGTCAGGCACCAATGTTGACAAGAAGGCCTGGCTCGCATTCTCCACTCTAATTCATCCCAAAGGTGTTCTATCGGATTGAGGTCAGGACTCTGTGCAGGCCAGTCAAGTTCCTTTTGGTAATATAGTGTACATGCAAACTACTCTTCAACTCACCACACCGAACTCCTAGTTAAAGCTCAACTATAGCAGTTTTTTTTGTTAGTTTTTGTTTTAGGCAGAATACAGATGTTTAGGTTTAGAATCTTTGTCAGGTCATTGCTCTTTCCTCTTTGTATTCATTTTGCAATGATTGCCCATACTTTATGTTAATAAAGTAGATGAAATCTCATAAACTGGATTACAGATAGCAGATAATTCAAGAGAGATCTATCAAAATAAAACAATAAAAGTGGCCACATCTGGATTCTGCAAGCAGTTTTAAAGTCGCTCATGTTATAATTTATTCAACTCAGTAAGGCAGACCTTTCAGCTCACCTTTTCTTTATGGTCAAAGCGATTGCATTCCAATAGTGATATAAAACTTTATCTTGACTGACTACAGCACATTTAATAATCCACTGCTGAACCTTATGGATTTCTTCTGTACTTTGCTAAGAGTATGTTGTCCTCTTGTGATCCTTGATATCTTAGATCAAACAGTAGCTAGAATCAAGGGCAGTAAATCATATCTCAAGGCAGGTGCCATCTCGAATTGCGATAGAAATATCTTTTGGTCTCCTAGTTGTTTGGTCAACTTAGGAATACATTAGGAATACATTCTTTGAATAATGTTACTTAAAGTGGAGCATACCTTTGATGAGAAAAAAAAGGAATCCTTTACAGCTAGACTTGTGGTTATCTGCCTTTATTCTGTAGATACTGAGAAAGGGCATCACAGACATTTATTCATATTTAGTGAACATTTTAAAGATTTGCTTTTATAATGTTGTCATCTTTCTTGTAATAAGAGAAATATTGCACCCACCACACATGTGTAGATATACTCACATTACATGCTCAAAAAGACTTACTTCAGAAAAATTATTGAAAATAATAGGGATTCCTGATATGTACAGTAACTGAAACATTGTGCTGTTTTTTGCATAAATTAGTAAGCCATCCAAAGGGACAGAAAATTGAGATTCCAGAGGTGGGTGTTCTGTCAGTAGAATACTGTGGCATGGTTGCATGAGAGAAAACACTGTACTATTATTTTGTAGACATGTGCATTCGTTTTCGTCCGAATACATTGTTGTCCGAATTTCAGCTATTTTCGTTATTGTTTTAACAAAAGAAAACTAAAGTGCAGAATACGAAAACCAAAAGATCCGACATAAACAAATGCTTTATTTTTGTTTTCGTCGGTCGAATGTGCCTAACCTTAACTATATTAGTCCAAGATTATTCCACATAGAGAGAAAAGATTCGACATAGAGAGAAAAGATTCGACATTATAGAGAGAAAAGATTTGACATTATAGAGAGAAAAGATTTGACATCATAGAGAGAAAAGATTCGACATCATAGAGAGAAAAGATTTGACATTATAGAGAGAAAAGATCACTGCTGGAATTGGGTGGGGGAAGTAAAATAAAAATAATGCTGATGTTGAATGTTATTGGCTGATTGTAACCAAAGAGGAGACAATTCAACATGAATGACGAAGATTCAACAAAGCATCGAAAAACATACAAATGTTGAATCTGTCATTGAAGGCTTAAGGTGTCTGTCGAATGTTCAAAGAAGATTCGACGGAGCAGCTAAACTGTATGATGCTGCAATCGTACATTTCCGGTCAAATGCTCGGCCCATAGGCTATAGAAAAATTCTAATGTTGGTTGACTAATAATAATAATTAAAAAATATAATTATTACTAGTCATACAACATTAGAATTCTTCTATAGCTTGTAGGTGGAACATTCTAACCGGAAATGTACAACTCGACATACAGTTTCGCTGATCCGTCGAATCTTCTTTGAACATTCGACAGACACCATAAGTATTCAATGGCAGATTCAACCTTAATTCATTCAGATTTTCAGATGAATGCAATTTCAAACGAAAAATTCAATAAATAAAAATGAATTTTGGGAGTAACTAAATAAATGTCTATTATTTTGTAAGGGAAAATTTTATAGGTAAAGAGCATGCATAAAATATGGTAAATGCACATATAATTATTAAAGGGAATATTGTTGTTGAAATTATTGGTTTAAGACAAGGCTTCTTTAACATGGTTGTAAAGTTTGCATTTTATTTTTTACGAAGCACTTAAAGTGCTTGTAAACACTTACATATACTTAGTTAAGTGACTGACCACAGGTGATATACAGCTATGAAACAAATTCTCCTACAAAAGTTGTATCTGTCTATCTGCAGCCCTTTCTTTTCTACATCCATTTAAGGTGTTCAATTTTAAAGCCTTTCTGAGAGGTAAGAAAAAAGGGTGCAGAGAGCTGTAGTTACACTCTGCAGAGCTCAGTGAGGAGAGCTCTGACAGCTGATTGGAAGGAAAGGGACACTCTCCCTTCACACAACACACAGAAACAGAGCTAAGACTATTAATCTCCTTGCGCTCCCTCCCCTGCCACCTTTTTTCTCTTGGTGTCAAGTAAACTTGTCAGAAGTATTTCATGTTGATAGCAGACAAATGAAGCAGCAGGCAAAAGTGACACTTATGCCGCGTACAGATGGTCGTTTTTTGTGATAGAAAAAAACGACGTTTTATGTGATGAAAAAAAACGACGTTTTTCAAACTTCATTTTCAAAAACGATGTAGCATACACACCATCGTTTTTTCCAAAAGCTCTAGCAAAGCGTGGTTACGTTCAGCACGTACGACGGCACTCTGTTCCATTCAAACTCGCTTCATAACTTGCTTCTGAGCATGCGCGGATTTAAAAACGTTGTTTTAAACGTCGTTTTGCCCACACACTATTATTTTAAATGAAAATATGGAAAAAGTGCACTTACCAAATATCACAAAAATAAAAATAAAAGCTGCAAGCTCAAAAATGTTATACAAACATAAATATCATAGACAAAAAGGTGGAGTTGCACTAAAGAATGAATATGCCTTCACAGGTCATCTATACAAATGTGAAAAGACCATAAATATGGATAATAGTCCAATGCGTGACAAAAAAATTAATAATATATAAAATACAGTAGGTGTTTGTGATATTGTGTTTTTAGCACGACAGCATCGCGCTGATTCTCGGCGACATGGTGCCGAGATCTCGCACTCACTGGAATAGTGACAGCACATCCCAGCAAGCGCGTCATAGAAGCGACGGGAGATCCGACTTGGATTCCCGCCAATTCTACACGTGTGTGGCGTTTGTTATGAATCCTGAGGGGGAAGTCCCCGCCGGATTTTAAATAAAAATCAGGCATGGGTTCCCCCTCAGGAGCATACCGGGCCCTTAGGTCTGTTATGGGTTGTAAGGAGAGCCCCCCTACGCCGAAAAAAACGGCGTAGGAGGTCCCCCTACAATCCATACCAGACCGGTATCCAAAGCACGCTACCCGGCCGGCCAGGAAGGGAGTGGGGACGAGCGAGCGCCCCCCCCCCCCCTCCTGAGCCGTACCAGGCTGCATGCCCTCAACATGGGGGGGTTGGGTGCTCTGGGGCAGAGGGGCGCACTGCGGCCCCCCCCACCTCAGAGCACCCTGTCCCCATGTTGATGAGGACAGGGCCCCTTCCCGACAACCCTGGCCGTTGGTTGTCGGGGTATGCGGGCGGGAGGCTTATCGGAATCTGGGAGCCCCCTTTAATAAGGGGGCCCCCAGATACCGGCCCTCCACCCTAAGTGAATGGATATGGGGTACATTGTACCCCTAACCATTCACCTGTAGGAAAAATGTCAAAGTTAATAAACACACCACACAAGGGTTTTTAAAATAATTTATTTTTCTGCTCCGGAGGCTCCCCCTGTCTTCTTTATTAGCTCTTTTACCAGGGGGAGCTTCTTCTTTGACGTCTTCGGGTGGGTGGGGGCCGCCGTCTGGTTCTCTTCCACCGCTGGGGGGGGGTCGCTTTTAAAAAAGCACCCACCCCCCGGCGGGTTTCCTCCGGCGTCTTCGGCGGGGGGCTTCTTCTTCCGCTATCCCAACGGGTCTTCTCCGCTATCCGGGGGGTCTTCTCAACTCTCCGGGGGTCTCCTTCTATGTTCGCCGCTCTCCGCTGTTGACTCGGCGCACCACGGTTCTTCCTCTCGCTGTCCGGTGCCTTCTTCTTCCATGCTGGGTAGGTATCACATGGGTAGGTACAGAGCATGATGGGACTGTGAGGCCTATATAGGTCCGATGCAAGCCGCGCACACGTCATTTCAGCGAGAAGAGCCGGCGTGTCAACATCTGGAGAAGAGAAGAAGATGACGTCACAGCCCGGAAGAAGAATACGTCACAGCACGGAAGAAGAAGATAGACGTTCAGCGCTGAAGGAGAAGGCACCGGACAGCTGAAGGAAGAACCGGGGTGCGCCGAGTCAACAGCGGAGAGCGGCGAACATAGCAGAAGACCCCCGGAGAGTGAAGAAGACCCCCCGATAGCCAAAGAAGACCCCCCCGGATAGCGGAAGAAGAAGCACACCACCCACCGCTGAAGACGTCGGAGGAAACCCGCCGAGGAGTGGGCGCTTTTATAAAAGCGACCCCCCCGGCGGTGGAAGAGAACCGGACGGCGGCGAAGAGCGGCCCCCACCCGAAGACGTCAAAGATGAAGCCCCCCCTGGTAAACAGAGCTAAAGAAGACAGGGGGAGCCTCCGGAGCAGAAAAATAAATTATTTTAAAAACCCTTGTGTGGTGTGTTTATTAACTTTGACATTTTTCCTACAGGTGAATGGTTAGGGGTACGATGTACCCCATATCCATTCACTTAGGGTGGGGGGCCGGTATCTGGGGGCCCCCTTATTAAAGGGGGCTCCCAGATTCCGATAAGCCTCCCGCCCGCATACCCCGACAACCAACGGCCAGGGTTGTCGGGAAGGGGCCCTGTCCTCATCAACATGGGGACAGGGTGCTCTGGGGTGGGGGGGGCCCGCAGTGCGCCCCCCTGCCCCAGAGCACCCAACCACCCCATGTTGAGGGCATGCAGCCTGGTACGGCTCAGGAGGGGGGGGGGGCGCTCGCTCGTCCCCACTCCTTTCCTGGCCGGCCGGGTAGCGTGCTTTGGATACGGGTCTGGTATGGATTGTAGGGGGGATCTCCTTACAACCCATAACAGACCTAAGGGCCCGGTATGCTCCTGAGGGGGGAAGCCATGCCGAATTTTTTTTTAAAATCCGGCGGGGACTTCCCCCTCAGGATTCATAACAAACGCCGCACACGTGTAGAATTGGCGGGAATCCAAGTCTGATCTCCCGTCGCTTCTATGACGGCTCTGTCTCCATCGCGGCAAGCCAGCTCGGCGCTGGCTCCCGCGATGGGGCTCGTAGGTGGTCAATCTCGCCGAGAAAGGGAGCGAGATTGACACAATATCGCGTGCACCTACTGTATGTAAAAAAGATGATTAGTCCAATAATGTGTCAAGTCTGTGTAATGGCACAATGCCGCAAAAGTGCAATGATAATGCTAGAGCTCTGGGTCCACCATTCACTGTAAATTGCTGACCCTTACCGGAAAGAAAGATCCTGACGGATCATATCAAGCAGAAATCGCCGAGTCACATGAGCTGAAAGAGGAGCCTGTCTCCTGATGCGATTTTCCAGGGAGTCACCAATCCACCAGCGAAATAACCAGAGGAAATAAAACTAACATAGTGTAAATCTGTGCAATATTAAATACACATAGAGCATCCCCCAGTGACTGGCAGCAGACAGTGTGAACAGAAGGAGAACCACCACCAATACACACACTGACCCTTACCAGAGCCTTTGACCCCTAAGGATCAGTTAAAGCATTTTAAATGACACAAAAAACGACGTTTTGAAAAACGACACAAAAAATTCAAGCATGTTCGAATTTTTTTTTGTCGTTTTTCAGAAGACATAAAACAACATTTTCCCCACACACGGTCATTTTAAATGATGTTTTCAAAAATGTTGTTTTTTTTTCATCACAAAAAACGACCGTGTGTACGCGGCATTATTGCTCCTAATTGAGACAAGTGCACACTCTAGAGGGATATGCTTTGTTCATATTTCATGTCTGGGATTTACAACAACTTTAACTGCTCTATGCAATGGTAGTACAAATATTTAATTTGTGGAAACTGCGCAAAAATTTGCTAAATATAAAAAGTATGTGAGCAGCAAACACGAAAGAGGATATCCTCTCTAATGGATAACAATAAGTGGTAAGTGTTGCGCTATTGTATATACATTTATAGAATTAAAATGAAACCAACCTAAGAAACAATCAATAGAAAACAAATCCAAAGTGAAATCAAATAATTGAATATTCGTTGTTGTCGGAAATTCGGACCTTGTGTACACAATTCAATGCACAAAAATTCTACGCATGCTCGGAATAAATTAGACGCTCGGAATCATTGAACTTCATTTTTCTCGGCTCGTCGTAGTGTTGTACGCCACCGCGTTCTTGACGTTCGGAATTCCCGACAGCAATTGTGTGACCGTGTGTATGCAAGACAAGTTTGAGCCAACATCCGTCGGAAATGTATCCACGGTTTTGTTGTTGGAATGTCCGATTTTCTGTACGCGGCATAAGAGCTGTGAAAATCGGGAACAGACTCCCTCAAGAGCTGGTTCTGGCCAGCTCGGTAGATTTCTTTAAAAAAGGCCTGGACTCTTTCCCAAATGTACATAATATAACTGAGTACTAACATTTATAGGTAAAGTTGATCCAGGTAATATCCAATTGTCTCTCGGGGGGATCAGGGAGGAATTTTTTTCTCTGCTGTAGGAAATTGGTTCATGCTTTGCTGTTTTTTTTTTCAACTTTCTCTGGAACATCTGTGGGTATAGAATTGTGTATATGGTTTTTCTTTTCTCTTGTAATGGTTGAACTGGATGGACCTGCGTCTTTTTTCAACCTCACTAACTATGTAACTATTAGCCAGATTCAGAAAGACTGGCTTATCTTTGTGCAGGCGTAGCGTATCAAATTTACGCTACGCCGCTGTAAGTCAGAGAGGCAAGTGCTGTATTCACAAAGCACTTGCCTCCTAAGTTACGGCGGCATAGCGTAAATGGGCCAGCGTAAGAGCGCCTAATTCAAATTGTGAAGAGGTGGGCGTGTTTTATGTAAATAAACCATGACCCCACGTAAATGATGTTTTTAACGAATGGCGCATGCGCCGTCCGTGGACGTATCCCAGTGTGCATGCTCCAAAGTACGCCGCAAGGACTTATTGGTTTCGACATGAACGTAAATTACGTCCAGCCCCATTCACGACTTACGCAAACAACGTAAAATTTTCAAAATTCGACGTGGGAACGACGTCCATACTTAACATTGGCTAGGCCAGTTTTTTGTTCGACTAACTTTACGCCTGAAAACGCCTTACGTAAATGGCGTATCTTCACTGAGACCGGCAAGCGTACGTTCGTGAATAGGCGTATCTCGCTGACTCACGCATTCTAGGCGTAAATCAGCGTTCACGCCCCTAGCGGCCGGCCTAAGTAGAAAGCTAAGATACGACGGTGCAGGCCATCGTATCTTAGCTAGATTTAAGTGTATCTCATTTTGAGAATACACTTAAAGATACGACGACTTAGATTCAGAGTTACGACGGCGTATCTACTGATACGCCGGCATAACACTACCTGAATATGGCTATATGAGTCCAAAATTAGTCTCACTTCTGCAGAGAAACCAATCAGCTTCCAACCTCAGCTTGTTCAATTAAGGTTTGGCAATAAAAATTGGAAGCTGATTGTTTTCTATGCAGAAGTGAGACTGATTTTTCACTCTCCAGCGTTAGTAAATAAACTGTGTCTTTATTACTTTGTTGACTTTATTTCTTATATATATTTATGTGAGTTCTACTGTGTGTCCCAAAGAGCCACACTTTCTTCGGGAAAAAATAATTAATTTTCTGTATTTCCCCTTGTTCTACAAATGTGTTCAATAAAGGTTCCCCACTCCCTAGATACAACAGAAATTACAAAGTGAGAAGAGAAATATCTACTTTTGTAAAAAAGAAAAAAAGAAGAAAAAAGATACAGCAAATATAAGTGCTTTACAAGCACTTCGCAACAAAATGGTATTACAATGAGCTTTTAATTGTAATCTGTAGCCACTATGATTTTAAAAAAATGCCTGCTGTGCTTGGTAGAGTGTAAACAGAGCAGCTGGGGGTCACAGGCAACATCATTGACCAAATATGGTCATTGATATCAGCCAGGATCCCTAATGCTGTTGTTTACATTCCAGGAGCACCAGGAATTTTAGCAGTAATAGTGCAAAAGGGCAATGGATGGTCATCTTGATAGAATGGCAACTTTAATTGCACTTCCTTTTCGGGCCACCCATGTCTGGATAAGTGTCTGGTTTGAAACCTAAGTGGCATTTTTATTTCACTTTTAAATTAGTACATTGTACTGTTCTGTAATTTCGCATGCATCTTCAGGGCATCATTCAAACACATTATTTAAAGGATTTGTAGATTTTAACAAATCTAAATCTAAAGACCCTTTTCCCCACTACATGTTTTTTTTTTTTTTTTTCATTTTCACCATGGTGGTGTCAAGCTATTTTTTTTTTTTAAACAGCAGCTTGTAAGTTAGTCTTTAACTACTTCATGCCCACACTATAGCTAAAAGATGGCTACCGCGTAGGCTTTCAGTTTTGAGGGGACATCCATGGACGTCATCCCAAAACCCTGCCTCCTGCACCCTCTGTGACCATTATGACAACGCTGATAACAGATCATGGTAAAGAGCCAGTCACAGCTTCCCTTTACCATGTGATCAGCTGTATCCATCACAGTTGATCACATGTCCTTTCCTGCAGCACTGTGCCTGTGGGAGGAAAGGAGAGGCCTTAAAAGGGATTGTAAAGGTAAAACATTTTCCCCTAAATAGCTTCCTTTACCTTAGTGCAGTCCTCCTTCACTTACCTCATCCTTCAATTTTGCTTTTAAATTTCATTATTTCTTCTGAGGAATCCTCTCGTCCTGTTCTTCTGTCTGTAACTACACTCCAGTAATGCAAGGCTTTCTCCCTGGTGTGGAGTGTCGTGCTCGCAACCTCCCTTGAGGGGGGAGGGGGCGAACAGGAGAGTCAGGATGCCCACTAACACACAGCTCCTTTCTCTATCTGCAATGTAGGAAGATCTTTAGGATTTTTTTTTTTTTTACCTTAACAACCCCTTTAACCACTTTCCCACCGGACCATTTGTCAGCCTTAAGACCAGAGGTGTTTTTACAATTTTCCACTGCGCTGCTTTAACTGGTAATTGCGCGGCCATACAATGTTGTACCCAAACAAAATTTGCGTCCTTTTTTTCCCACAAATAGAGCTTTCTTTTGATGGTATTTGATTGCCTCTGCGATTTTTAATGTTTGCGATATAAACGGAAAAAGAGCGAAAATTTTGAGAAAAAATGATATTTTCTACTTTTTGTTATAAGAAAAATCGAACAAACTCAATTTTAGTCATACATTTTGGCCAAAATGTATTCAGCCACATGTCTTTAGTAAAAAAAATGCCAATAAGCGTATATTTATTGGTTTGCGCAAAAGTTATAGCATCTACAAACTAGGGTACATTTTCTGGAATTTACACAGCTTTTATTTTATGACTGCCTATCTCAATTCTTGAGGTGCTAAAATAGCAGGGAAGTACAAAACCCCCCCAAATGACCCCATTTTGGAAAGTAGACACCCCAAGGAACCTGCTGAAAGGCATGTTGAGTCCATTGAATATTTTATTTTTTTGTAACAAGTGATTGAATAATGACAAAAAAAAAAAAAAGAAATTACAAAAAGTTGTCACTAAATGATATATTGCTCACACATGCCATAGTTATATGTGGAATTGCACCCCAAAATACATTCTCCTGCTTCTCCTGAGTATGGGGATACCACATGTGTGAGACTTTTTGGGAGCCCAACCACGTACGGGGCCCCGAAAATCAAGCACCGCCTTCAGGATTTCTAAGGGCGCACATTTTTGATTTCACTTCTCACTACCTAAGACAGTTTTGAAGGCCATACAATGCCCAAATAGCACAAAATCCCCCCAAATGACCCCATTTTGGAAAGTAGACACCCCAAGGAATCTGCTGAGGGGCATATTGAGCCCACTGAATATTTTTTTTTTTTGTACCAAGTGATTGAATAATGACAAAAAAAAAAAAAGAAAAAAGAAATTACAAAAAGTTGTAACTAAATGATATATTGCTCATACATGCCATGGTTATATGTGGAATTGCACCCCAAAATACATTCTGCTGCTTCTCCTGAGTACGGGGATACCACATGTGTGGGACTTTTTGCGAGTCTAGCCGCGTACGGGACCCCGAAAACCAAGCATCGCCTTCAGGATTTCTAAGGGCGCAAATTTTTTATTTCACTCCTCACTACCTATCACAGTTTTGAAGGCCATAAAATGCCCAAATAGCACAAACCCCCCCCAAATGACCCCATTTTGGAAAGTAGACACCCCAGGCTATTTGCTGAGAGGCATGTTGAGTCCATGGAATATTTAATATTTTGCCACAAGTTGCGGGAATATGACAATTTTTTTTTTTTTTGCACAAAGTTGTCACTAAATGATATATTGCTCACACATGCCATGGGCATATGTGGAATTACACCCCAAAATACATTCTGCAGCTTCTCCTGAGTACGGGGATACCACATGTGTGGGACTTTTTGGGAGCCTAGCCGCGTACGGGACCCCGAAAACCAAGCACGGCCTTCAGGATTTCTAAGGGCATACATTTTTGATTTCACTCCTCACTACCGATCACTACCTATCACAGTATTGAAGGCCATAAAAGGCCAAGATGGCACACAACCCCCCCAAATGACCCCATTTTGGAAAGTAGACACCCCAAGCTATTTTCTGAGAGGCATTTTGAGTTCATGGAATATTTTATATCTTGCCACCAGTTGCTGGAATATGACAAACTTTTTTTTTTTTTTTTTGCACAAAGTTGTCACTAAATGATATATTGCTCACACATGCCATGGTTATATGTGGAATTGCACCCCAAAATACATTCTGCTGCTTCTCCTGAGTACGGGGATACCACATGTGTGGGACTTTTCGGGAGCCTAGCCGCGTACGGGGGCCCGAAAACCAAGCACCGCCTTCAGGATTTCTAAGGGCGCAAATTTTTGATTTCACTCCTCGCTGCCTATCACAGTTTCGGAGGCCATGGAATTCCCAGATGGCACACAACCCCCCCAAATGACCCCATTTTGGAAAGTAGACACCCCAAGCTATTTGCTGAGAGGCATGGTGAGTATTTTACAGCGCTCATTTATTTTTGAAAATGAAGAAAGATATATATATATATTTTTTTTTTCTTTTTTCAATTTTCAAATCTTTGTGACAAAAAGCAAGATCTGCAAAATACTCAACATACCTCTCAGCAAATAGCTTGGGGTGTCTACTTTCCAAAATGGGGTCATTTGGGGGGGTTTTGTGCCATCTGGGCATTCCATGGCCTCCGAAACTGTGATAGGTAGTGAGGAGTGAAATCAAAAATTTACACCCTTAGAAAGCCTGAAGGTGGTGATTGGTTTTTGGGGTCCCGTACGCGGCTAGGCTCCCAAAAAGTCTCAAACATGTGGTATCCCCGTACTCAGGAGAAGCAGCAGAATGTATTTTGGGGTGTAATTCCACATATGCCCATGGCATGTTTGAGCAATATATCATTTAGTGACAACTTTGTGCAAAAAAAATAAAATAAAATAATAATAATTCTCTTTCCTACAACTTGTGTCAAAATATAAAATATTCCATGGACTCGAGATGCCTCTCAGCAAATAGCTTGGGGTGTCTACTTTCCAAAATGGGGTCATTTGGGGGGGTTTTGAACTGTCCTGGCATTTTATGAACAACATTTAGAAGCTTATGTCACACATTACCCACTCTTCTAACCACTTGAAGAAAAAGCCCTTTCTGACACTGTTTGTTTACATAAAAACATATTATTTTTTTGCAAGAAAGTTAAGTTGAACCCCCAAACATTATATATTATTTTAAAGCAAAGGCCCTACAGATTAAAATGGTGGGTGTTGCATTTTTTTTTACCACGCAGTATTTGCGCAGCGATTTTTCAAATGCATTTTTTTGGGCAAAAATACATATTTTTTTATTTTAATGCACTAAAACACACTATATTGCCCAAATGTTTGATGAAATAAAAAAGATGATCTTAGGCCGAGTACATAGATACCAAACACGACATGCTTTAAAATTGCGCACAAATGCGCAGTGGCGACAAACTACATACATTTTTAAAAGCCTTTAAAAGCCTCTACGGGTTACCACATTAGATTTACAGAGGAGGTCTACTGCTAAAATTACTGCCCTCGATCTGACCTTCGCGGTGATACCTCGCATGCATGGTACAATTGCTGTTTACATATGACGCCAAACCGACGCTTGCGTTCGCCTTTGCGCAAGAGCAGGGGGGGACAGGGGTGCTTTTTTTTTTTTTTTTTTTTTTATTATTATTTAATTTGCTTTTTTAATTTTATTTTAAACTGTTCCTTACTTTTTTTTATTATTTTTATAATTTTTATTGCCATCTTAGGGCATGTTAATATCCCCTATGATAGCAATAGTTAGTGACAGGTACTCTTTTTTGAAAAAAATTGGGGTCTATTAGATCCTAGATCTCTCCTCTGCCCTTAAAGCATCTGACCACACCAAGATCGGTGTGATAAAATGTTTTCCCACTTTCCCAATGGCGCAGTTTATATCCGGGGAGGGGACATACCCTCCCACTGCTTGTAAAAGCAGTTTAGAGGCTAATTAGCCGCTAGGACTGCTTTTACATGAAAGCCGACCGCTGGCTGAAAAGAATGATACCAAGATGATACCTAAACCCGCAGGCATCATTCTGGTATAACCATTCAAAGTCCAGCAACATACCATACGTTGATGGTTCTTGTTGGACATGTATTGTAATCTTTTTTTTTTTTCATGCAGCCTGTTGGCTGAACGAAAAAAAGATTGATCGGTGGGTATGCCCACCATTAGAATACCTCCCTTCATCCACAAACTTCTAATGATGGGCATACACGCACCATTTATATATGCCGAAGCATGGGGGCATCCTCCCGCAAAAAAGTTATGCCGCTCACACACGTATGTACGCCGCATAAAAAGTTATGGCGCATACACACGGTCGGACTTTTCCACGGGCAAGCTTCCGACGGAATTTCGACCGTATGTACGCGGCATTAGGAGCAAAATCGCTCCTCCGCCCCTAATGCCCCCATGCTTCGGCATATATGCTCTTTTTTTAACTGTGGTGGTGAAATCACCTCCCACAGTGTTGGAGTCGCGGCTTTATGTATCGTGGGAGCAAACGTTGTTGCTGTCACGCTAAATAAATCCGTGCTGCAACTGAATGGCGTACCTGCTAAGCAAATGATGGTTAAACATTATAACAAAGTAACATTACATTTTAACATTAAGATCTTACCATACCATACCTGCAAAGCAAATACCAAAAAAATAAATACAGTAAAAAATAAAACATTTTTTAACGCAACCTGTGCCTAAAAAATATACATGCCGAAGCATGGGGGCATCCTCCCGCATAAAAAGTTATGCCGCATACACACGGTCGAACTTTTCCATGGGCAAGCCTCCGTCGGAATTTCGACCGTATGTACGCGGCATTAGGAGCAAAATCGCTCCTCCGCCCCTGCTGCCCCCATGCTTCGGCATATATGCTTTTTTTTTAACCGTGGTGGTGAAATCACCTCCTACAGCGTTGGAGTCACAGCTTTATAAATCGTGGGAGCAAACGCTGTTGCTGTCACGCTAAATAAATCCGCGATGCAACTGAATGGCGTACCTGCTAAACAAATGATGGTTAACAATAAAACAAACATTACAGTATAACATACCATACCTGCAAAGCAAATACAATAAAACATTGTAAAAATAGAGAGAATAGATATAGAACAATAGTGAGTGGACAGTAGAGAGTGAACATAAGAGAACAATAAAGAGAGGAGAAAAATACAACCACAACTATTTTTGGATTTTTTATTTTATATTTTTTTTGTGTTTTTGTGTGTTTTTTTAATTTTTTTTCCACTTTTTTTCACTTTTATAAAAACTGTAAGAAAACTGTAAACTGAACCTTGCAGATTATGGTCTCTCAAAATGTGATGGCCATCACATATTCCGAGACCCTGTGTTGGTGTGCCTAGGACTGTGTGGTGCTGTACCCTACGCTAAAACTCAACTAGTGTGTGGTAGCGTTTGAAACATACACCAATGCAGAGACCAGGTTGGTCAGGACAGTCGGGACAATAAAAGCGGGTGTCACGCCTAAATCCGAGTTTGCTGCAGACACGACATCTTTTTTGGCGGGATCTTTGGGTAGGGGTACCAGGGAGGACAAAAGGAAAATGCCTCTCATACAGCCGGCTCACTGCATTTGCGTTGGGAAGGTGGGGCACAGCACCATCTGGAAACAGAAGGGCTTCGACAATCTCTTCCTGGAATTTTAGGAAGGATCCAGTCCGTCCTGAAGCTCTGTATAGCACATGAGCGTTCAGCAAAGCCAATTGAAACAAATACACTGACACTTTTTTGTACCAGCGTTTGGACCTCCGGGCAATTAGGTACGGCGCCAACAACTGGTCATTGAGGTCCACCCCTCCCATGTTAAGGTTGTACTCGTGGATACAGAGGGGTTTCTCCACAACACCAGTCGCCGTAGGAATTTGGACTGCCGTGTCTGCGTGAAGCGTGGACAGAACGAAAACATTCCGTGAATCCCTCCACTTCACTGCTAACAAATTATTACACTGTAAGCAGGCTCTCTCCCCCCGACTAAGACGGGATTCTACAAGCCGTTGGGGGATGCCCCGGTGATTAGGTCGCACGGTGCCACATGCGCCAATTCCATAATCAAAAAGGTGACTAAAAAGTGGCACGCTTGTGTAATAATTGTCCACGTACAAGTGGTACCCCTTTCCGAATAAGGGTGACACCAATTCCCACACTATCTTACCAGCGCTCCCTATGTAATCAGGGCAATTCTCCGGCTCTACGTGACTGTCTTTTCCCTCGTAAACCATAAAGCTAGATGTATAGCCTGTTGCCCTGTCACAGAGCTTATACAACTTGACCCCGTATCTGGCACGCTTGCTGGGAAGGAATTGTTTGAATGACAAGCGGCCAGAAAACTTAACCAGGGACTCATCAACGCAGACAACTTGATTGGGATTATACAAGGCTGCAAACCGTTCGTTGAAGTGGTTTACGAGGGGCCGAATTTTGTAGAGCCGATCGAATTCAGGGTCTCCCCGAGGACGACAGAGTTCATTGTCACTAAAATGCATGAACCGCAAGATCTGCTCGTATCGTGTCCTGGTCATGGAGGCAGAGAAAATGGGCATATGGTGAACTGGGTGCGTGGACCAATACATCCGCAGCTCACTCTTTTTAGTAACGCCCATGATGAGGGAAAGGCCCAGAAAGATCTTAAATTCGGAAACCGTAATTGGCTTCCAATCTCTGGCAAGGGACAGCTGGGGATTAGCGGCGAAGAATTGACCAGCGTACAAATTGCTTTGGTCCACAATAGATCTATAGAGATCTTCCGTGAAATACAGCGAATAAAAATCCAGTGACGTAAAATCAACTGTATTCACCTGAATTCCGGGTTGGCCAGTGAATGGGGGAAGTACGGGTGCTGCAGAAGTGGTGGGTACCCAATCGGGATTGGCGAATGCAGCAGGAAGGGCACTATGGGGACGGGCCTGTCTTTGTCGTCTTCTTCTTCTTGGTGGCAGCGGGACACTACTAGTGCTTGCCACCTCTCCAGCTTGAACTGCACTTATGGGACTCGCCACGTCACCAAGTGTTACTGCAGTGCTGGATATATGACCAGGATGTACTAGGCCGCTGGTGCTTGCCAGTTCACCAGAAGGAATAGCGGCGCTAGTACTTCTCTCCTCCATACGAGAGCCCTGCGGTTCTTGCACCTCAGCGACAGCAGAAGATCGGGGTCTGGTACGCCTGACCCTAGCAGGGACCACTCCGTCGTCAGAGCTATCTGTCAGGGAGCCACTGTCGTCTACAGGATCGTATTCTGAGCAAGAATTTGACAGATGCGTGACCTCCTCATCACTATCCGTCAGGCTCATAAACAAGTAGGCCTCTTCATCACTGTACCATCGATTTGCCATTTTGGGCTCTAAATTTAGGGGTACAGTGGTGAGATTCACAGGCAAAAAAGCACCTGACCTGTTAGTGACCAAGTCAAGCGCTACCAAAAAAACTGTTAGCGATCGCAGAGATCAGGCCTGACTCTGCGAACGCTGCAGTTATGTGTTTTTGTGTTTTGTGTCAGTGATCGATCGATGGATCGATACTGCACTTCGGTGGGCTGGACTGGGCGAAGGGGCTAAACGCAGGTGCTAGCAGGTATCTGGGCTGATCCCGCTAACCATGCGTTTTTGGGAACCCTAAACTGCAGGGGACGCTAGTATAGATCTGATCAGATCAAGTATCGATCCGATCAGATACTATACCACTAAAGGGATGCGTATGGTGCGTGCGTGGGTGTTAGCGCTATTGGCCGCTGCCTGGGGCGACGCAGACCCTATCTGGCGCTAAAACCAAACTTTGATCACCCGCCGGGCGATCAGGGGGTTAAAATTTTATTGCAAAAAATATGGCGGGTGCCTTGATGCAATAAAAAATTAACTAGCTAAACTGCGTCACCGGTGACACTTATACTGTGATCACTGGTGACAGGGGATAATGATGGGGTTAAACCTTTATTGGGGGGGTTAGGGGGGGTCCCTAGACTATTTAGATCCTAAGATTGATGACCCTAACACTTATTTTTGTCACTAATGACACTAGTACAGCGATCAAAAAAAAATCTGATTGCTGTACTGGGTGACACAGTGACAGGCAGTGAATGGGTTAATTTGGGGGGTGATCGGGGGGTGATCAGGGGGTTAAATGTGTGCCTATGTGACCTGGTGTTAGAGTAGTGTTGTGCAACTCACGTTTCAGATGCTCTCTCCCTCTCGGTCTGGAACGGAAAGACCGACAAGAGGGAGAGAGCATGACTTCCCCTGCCAATGTTTACAAAACATTGCCAGGGGAAAACAACCATTGGTTGGAGCGATCACCAGGTCCAGGCCAGATTTTATTGGCCTGGACCTGGTGACTGATCAGTTCTGCATCGAATCTGATCATCGTGAACGGCGGGGGGGCGCGCGCGCGCGCCCCATCGCCGTTCACGCGCCGGACGTCATAATACGTGATCTCGCCCAGGAGAGCCACCTTGTGGACGTATTATGACGGTGCGGCGACGGCAAGTGGTTAATCAGCAAGCCTGTCATCAAATTGTTTACACTGAAAATCAGGGCACTGATCATCAGTGTCCTGAACATCAGTGCAGCCCCATCAGTGCCTATTAGTGCCCCCTCACCAGTGCCTATCAGATCCACCTATCCTTGCCACCTATCAGTGCCCATCAGTGCTGCTTATCAGTGCCCCCTCATCAGTGCCACATCATCAGTGCCCATCATTGCAGCCTGTCAGTGCCCATCAGCGCATATCAGTGACAAAGAAAAACTACTTATTTGCTAAATATTATAACAGAAACAGAAAAAGAAACACATATTTTTTCTCAAAATTTCAATATTGTTTAGCAAAATCTCAGTGGTGATTAAATACCACCAAAGGAAAGCTCTATTTGTCAAAAAAAGTACAAAAAAAATGTAATTTGGGTATAGTGTTGCATGACTGCGCAATTGTCATCCAAAGTATGACAGCACTGAAAGTTGAAAATTGGCCTGGGCAGGAAGGGGGTGAAGGTGCCCAGTATTGAAGTGGTTAAATTGTAAAAAGTAGCAAGATTCAACTCCCATAGACTTCAAAGGTTTCAGGCTTCAGGCTGTGTCGGGTATTCACCCTGGGTTTGCCAAATCTCCCACTAATTGAACTCTGGCCGGTTTGCTCATACCCGCTAGATGCATCTTGTACACTGTATGTGTATAGAACTCATACAGATATATCATTTCCTGCTTGGGTGTATGACTTTTTGCCTTCCCCAAGACTGTTAAGTCTGCATGTTTGCACCTAAACACAGTACGCATTCCCAGCAATCTGGTAAAATGCCATTCCCCACCTAAAGCAATGCAGACACTACGGGCTAGATTCACATAGATCAGCGGATCTTTAGATCAGCGGATCTTTAGATCCGCGTGATCTATGTGATTTAAGATCCGCTGCTGCAAGTTTGAGAGGCTAGTGGGTAATTCACAAACCACTTACCTCCAAACTTGCGGCGGCGGATCGTAAAACCCCCGGCAGAATTCAAATTCCGCGGCTAGGGGGAGTGAACTATTTAAATCAGGCGTGTCCCAGCGCCGATTTAAATGAGCATGCGCCATCCGCGAAATTTCCCGGTGTGCATTGCTACCACTGCCGTCGCTAGGGCGTCAGTGGTTTTGGCGTGAGCGTAACTTGCGGCGCACGGGTTTCTGAATTGGCGTACGCAAACGACGTAAAAAAAACAAAAATCGACGCGGGAACGACGGCTATACTTAACATTGGCTGCGCCTCATAGAAGCAGAGGTAAGTATACGCCGGAAAAAACGCTACGGAAATGTCGTAACAGCACTGCGTCGGGTCCGCGTACGTTCGTGAATTGCTGTATCTCGCTGATTTACATATTTCTCAGTGTAAATTAGCGAGAACGCCCCCCGCGGCCATTTTTAAATTGCAGTTAAGATCCGAAGGTGTAACACAGTTACACATGTCGGATCTTAGGCATATCTATGCGTAACTGATTCTATGAATCAGTCGCATAGATACGACCAGCCTAAGTCAGAGATACGACGGAGTATCAGGAGATACACCGTCGTATCTCTCTGTGAATCTAGCCCTACATCTTTTTTTATACAGCTTATCTTGCCCCTCTAATTAAAAAAAGCACACTCTTCTACATAAGAAGGTTTCAGAATAGGGTGATTCTCAATTATGACTGAAAATGTTATACTTAGCTTTATGGAATGTCTCTATTATCTTTGTACACAGATACATCTTTGAAAAGAAACAACATTTAAATCAGCCTTTTCCATTTATGTCACAATCTACCAGTGTACCTGCTGTTGCCCAATGGTACCCATTCCCGCCAATAAGTTCAATCCTTAAAGTAAATTAAAGTACTCATTAAAGTACAGATAAGTTCACCTTTGGAACAAGTTACATGTTCCATCCATTTTTAGGGTAATAAATATAGCAAGATATACTTTGAATTCTATAATGATTCTATACTATATTCTATACAGTATGGGGCAGGTCCACATACAATTGCGTGGGCGCAGCGTATGTGAGATACGCTACGCCACTGTAACTTACTTTGCAAATCTTTGAATCCTGAAAGAATTTGCGCCATTAGTTACGGCGGCCTAGTGTATCTCTCGCGGCATAAGGGCGCGGAATTCAAATGCGGCGAGTAGGGGGCGTGTTTCATTTAAATGAAGCGCGTCCTCGCGCCAAACGAACTGCGCATGCCCCGTCCATTAAAACTCCCAGGGTGCATTGCTCCAAATGACGTCGCAAGGACGTCATTGTTTTCGACGTGAACGTAAATGGCGTCAGCCCCATTCACGGACGACTTACGCAAACAACGTAACATTTTCAAAATTATACGCGGGAATGACGGCCATACTTAACATTGAGTACGCCACCAGATAGCAGCTTTAACTATAAGCCGTAAAAAGCCGAACGGAAACGTCGTAAAAGAATGCGACGGCCGCTCGTACGTTCGTGAATCGTCGGAACTAGCTAATTTGCATACTCGACGCAGATTACGACGTGAACGCCACCCAGCGGCCGCCGGAAAATTGCATCTTAGATCCTAAGGTGTACGCCTGTCGGATCTAACACAGATGCCGTTGTATCTTGTTTGGTGGATACCAAAACAAAGATACGACGTGCAAAATTTGAAATTACGAGGCGTATCAACAGATACGCTGGCGTAATTTCTTTGAGGATCTGCCCCTATATATATATATTTCTACACTTTTGTATCAATCAAATAAAAAATTTATTTAAATTAAAAAAAGAAACCAAAAGGTTGATTTACAAAGACTGAATGTTTGCCAGAGTGGAATGCTACTAGGTCTTGCTCAATTTAGCCAGTTATGCGCTGCTCTTTTTACACATAGGCTTCACATGTGCAAGCTTATTTGTATGTTTAATGCTAATTTGTAAAAATTATGCTTCTCATTGTGTGCTGGTAAGTCTAGAAAATCCCAGCCAAGCACCAGAACACATATTTACTGTATATCAAGGTGAAGCTCCACCATAATTGTATTGATGCATGCACTTTGACTGCAATGTAAGATATAGAAAGTAGCTGACAGCAAATTGAATTTTAATGTACAAATTGCATTATATATAAATTTGTATGCTTCCTAATCTCATTAGTATATTTGTAGGTGTCAGGGTTGCCACCATGCTATCATACAGTATATCTCATTATAACATAATTTGAGGTTGAAAAGTAATGGGAACAATTGTTAAATATTTCTAGATAATTTGTACATATAATATATATTGTATATTGTGAGACACTGGCTGGCTGGATTGTGGATGGCGTATGTGTGACAAATAAGTTGCTCACCTACACACAGTGGGCCAGATCCACAAAGCACTTACGCCGACGTATCTCGAGATGTGCGGCGTAAGTGTAAATATGCACCAGTGTATCTATGCGCCGTATCCCCAAAACGAGATACGCATGAAAACCTGATTTTTCCGACCGACGTAATCTTTCTACACCGGCGCATCGTGGGCGCAAAAATACGCTGAACGCACCATTGTTTTGCTATGCAAATATGCAAATGAGGGAGATACGGCGATCCACAAAAGTACGTTTGTCCGGCGCAGGCTACGCGCGGTGCGCATCAGCTGTACGTCCGGTCTAAAGTTACCCCTCATAAAAGCAGCTTTAACTTTGCACCAGACATGTGCATGTCAGCTAAAGCAACACCGTTAGGGACGAGCTGAGCAGCCACACTTGCAGGACAACAATCTGTATGCCAACATGCCAGGGGCATCCATGGTCATAGCTATACTACTGGCTTTAGATACGCGCAGAAGGAGGAGGGAATGGAGGAGGAGGGCACGGGAGAGGATATATCGCACACGCATAGACATCTTTGGCATGTGTGATTCTGAGGTGTATCGCATCTTCAGATTCACCCCTACTGCCATCATGGAATTAACCACAACCCTGAAAGATGACATCACCAGCCCAACACACCGCTCACATGCAGTGCAGCCACTGGTCAAGGTACTGGCAACACTCCATTTCCTTGCCAGTGGCTCTTTTCAGCGTACAAGTGGAGTGGTGGCTGGGATGGCACAATCCTCCATTAGCAGATGTGTGCACCAGGTTATCCCTGCAATCCCTAGATGCATGGCCAACCAAATCATCAGACCCACCCAGGAGGACCTGCGGGTAAAGGCAATGTGTGATTTCTACAGAATTGCCAGATGGCACCGTGGGGGCCATTGATTGCACACATGTGGCACTACAGCCCCCCCGTGAGACAGAGCCCCTATACCGCAATCGGAAGCACTGGCATTCTATCAATGTACAGGTGATAGCCGATGCCCAATGCCTCATATGGCACGTCCGTGCCAAACACCCAGGATCCAGCCATGACAGCTACATATACCGTCTGTGCAGGAGGCTGCAGAGAAAGGTATGTGTGTTTGAGCAGTGGTGTGCACACCCTAATGCAATAGGCTCAAAAATAAAAGGTCTGCAGTCATTTTGCTAATGCAACAGGCTGCGCACACCTATGTGTATATATGCGTATATATATATATATATATATAGATATATATATATATATATATATATATATATATATATATATATATATATCTACAGTACATATAGATCTATCTATCTATCTATCTATCTATCTATCTATCTATCTATATATATATATATATATATATATATATTTTTTTTTTTTTTTTTTAACTCATTCTATTGACACACTATACACCAAATAAATGTAAATTGTACACAAATGTTGTCATCTTTAAGTAAACCAATTGTTAAATTATTATTTTATAGGATTATGAAGTATGATACCCTGTTCTGGAAACATTCAGATGTATTAAATCTAATCTTAGGGATTTGAAATTATATATCATGTAAGGAAAATACATCTTATATAGATTCTCACTAAAATTTATGCTTTTTCATGCACATATAAAAATGTGTGGGTTTAGAGAATAGTCAAGAAGATCCTGATGCTATTGTCTTTTGGTTAACCTAGGGTGGGACACCCCACTTAAATTGCTGCCCCAGCAAGGCCTGTACCATAAATGTCATGAAATTAATGTGATGAAGATGATGGCAATACTATTAATGACAATAAATAAAGATGTAATGACTTTAAAGAGGAGTTTGGAGTAGTAATACATAGTATACATTGAGGAAAGTTTAATTTAATGAGAAGAGGTGATCAAAGGGCGCTATGATCACCATGTATAAATACAGAGGGACATATTCTCAAAGAAGTTACGCCGGCGTATATGGAGATGCGCGGCGTAAGTGTAAAGATGCGCCGTCGTATCTATGCGCCGTAGTCACAGAACCAGATACGCCAGAAACAAGGCTTCTCTCGTCCGTCTTAACTTGTTTAAGTTTACGCAGCGTAGGCGTATATTTCCGCTGATGGCATCCTACGCTGCCATAGAATTAGTATTCAAATATGCAAATGATGTAGATGCGCTGATTCCCGAACCTACGCGCGATCGGCGTAGGCTACGCGCTGTGTGCGTAAGACGAATGGCCGGCCTAAAGTTACCCCTCATAAAGCACGGGTAACTTTGCTCCAGACCTGAGTAAGTCAGCTTGAAAGCAAATACAGCAGCACCATCCCAGACGAGCTGAGCAACCACACTTATAGGACAACACATTCGTATGCCAACATGCCAGGGGCAGGCGTGGTCTTAGCACTACTAGTGTGTGCAGAGGGCGAGGCGCGTAGGAGGAGGGCACGTAGGAGGGCACGTGAGAGGATATACCCACTGCGCATTAGCCTCTTTGGCATGGGTGATTTGGATGTGTATCGCCATTTCAGATTCAGCCCTGATGGCATCCTGGAAATTACCAGAGACCTGCAGGATGACATCACCAGCCCAACACACTGCTCACATGCAGTGCAGCCACTGGTGAAGGTCCTGGCAACATTGCATTTCCTGGCCACTGGTTCTTTTCAAAGAACAAGTGGAGACGTGGCTGGGATATCACAAACCAGCATGAGCAGATGTGTGCACCAGGTTGTCCCCGCAGTCCTCAGACGCAAGTCCCACCACATCATCAAACCCACCCAGGAGGACCTGCGGCTGAAGGCAATGCGTGAGTTCTGCCTAATTGACGGATTCCCACGCACCGTGGGGGCCATTGATTGCACCCATGTGGCACTACAGCCCCCCCATGAGACAGAGCACATATACCGCAATAGAAAGCATTGGCATTCAATCAATGTACAGGTGATAGTGGATGCCCATGGCATCATATGGCACGTCCGTGCCAAACACCCAGGATCCAGTCATGACAGCTTCATATTCCGTCAAAGCGACATCCCAAGACAATTCGAACATAACATGTATGAGGACAGCTGGCTGGTTGGTGAGTGACATGGGTGTCAGGTATGACTGTCCCCCCCATGATGCAGACATCACGAGGGGCACATGCATGACTGACATCCTCCTGTCTTTTCCCTTCCAGGTGACTCTGCATATGCATTGGGACCCCATCTCATGACCCCATTCCGGAACCCCCAAACCCCAGGAGAGAGAAGATACAATTAAGCACACGCACGTACCCGTGGAGTGGTGGAACGCACATTTGGCCTCCTGAAGTCCCGTTTCCGATGCCTGGATAAGACTGGGGGTACCCTGTTGTATTCCCCAAACTTCGTGTGCCAGATCATCGCTGCATGTTGCGTGCTGCACAACTTTGCAGTGAGAAAGGGCCTGCAGATTGACCTACGTGATGACCTTACCCCTGAACCAGACAATCCCCCCCTAACCGGTACCCCATCTGCTGATGGTACAGCAGTCAGGAGATGTCTCGTGGAACGAATCTTTGAACGTTAAACACACACATTAAACATGGCACAATGAGAATTCACGCATGCACACCACTGTGGTCCCTAGCACACACACCCCACATGCACATCACATTAGATTAGACCGAAGTACCCCACATGGTACTAGGGAGCAGCAACGCCGCGTCAAAGCCCCAATGATGTTGCTTGTCCATTCATACGTCATTCATACGGACCTGGGGAGAACTTATCCCCAGCGCCCGAGGGTGACACCCCTTACTGGCAGGAGTGTCACCCCCCCACATTCACACACCATTCACACTGTACTCTGCACTACTGCCTCTGTGCAGCACCAAAAAAAAAAAGCTCTTAATCAGAGCAAATAATATAAAAAAAGCTCTTAATCAGAGCAAATAATATAAAAAAAGCTCTTAATCAGAGTAAACATAAGTTAAAAAAAAATCACTTGCCCCGGCGCGGGCTACGCCTGGTGCCCAGGTTCCTGGCCCTCACTTGCCTGGGGGGGTGGGGCATCAGGTGGAGGAGGATCCCCAGGTCCCTCCCTGGCTGCCTGTCTGCCCTCCAAAGCCACCGCTATGCGGGTGAGCACAGCCTCCAGGGAAGCTCTCTGGGCCTCCTGGGAAGCTGTCTGGGCCTGTACAGCCACTCGAAGGCACCTGACCTCCCCCACAAGTTCAGCTGTGGTATTCTGAAGCTCCCCCAGGCTGGTGACTGTGGCTGCGCTGTTTCCAGCGACATCTTGGAGAGCATCTGGTACTGCTCCCGAGGAGGCGCCTCAACTCCACCACGATTTCCCCCATATGGCGGCTCTGTTGGTCCTGCTGCCTGGCAAGACTTTCTTGCAGCACTCCTGTCGCACCCCTTGGCTTGTGGGTCGCCTTCCTGGGGGCAGGAGTGGCTGGGGCCCTTGCATAGGGGAGGACCTTGAGGGGCTGGAGATGAGGGGGATGGAACGGGAGGGTGTTGGAGGACCCTGAGGGGCTGGAGATGTGGTGGGTTTGGGATGGTCCTGCCACCACATGAGAATCCTCCAAAAAGAGGAACACCTCCTGATCTGTGTGGACCACCTCCTCATGGACCACCTCCTCATGGACAACCTCCTCAACCACCTCCTGCGCGGAGGACTGCCCACTCCCCTCCACCAAGGCCTGTTGGCTTCCCAGGGGGTCAGCCACAGAAGCAGGATGCTCAGGGGATGATGGCGTGGGACAGCCACTGGCAGCATCAGATGGCCCCGCTACCTCCTGCACACCTGTGGATGACACAAAACATTCACATGTTGGTGGACCCACACACTTGTCACATGTCCCACCCCCACCCCCCCCAAACATGCTACACACCAGATAGAAGATAAAACACACTTACCTGTCCTCATGGGCGGCTCACTTGAGTCGTGGCCCTCCAGGCCCTCCACCTGCTCCCTCTGAAGGCATCTGGCATCCTCTTCTGTGAGCCGGATAGTACAGGGTGGCCCCCCTCCAGTGCCCCTGGAATGCTTATTAATGGTGGCAAGCTTATTCCTCACCACACCACGCAGGTCATTCATTTTTTTTTAATGTCCTGGGGGGTCCTGACCTCATGGCCTAAGGCATTCACCTGGGCAGCAACTCTCCTAAGGATATCCTCCTTTTTTGTCTTGCTGGTGCTGCCACTATCTGCACCATGGAGGCGAGCATCGTATCTCTCCATCGCAGAGACAATGATGGCCCTCTCATCTTGGGTGAAGTTTTTTTTTCTTCTCTCCTTCCTGGGTCCAGGCATTGCAAAGCTTAAATCTCAAAATCACAGACACCACCAACAGAATAAATGGAGTCACTTTGCGATCGTTGGGCGCATGTGGTGACGCTTTTATGCACTGGGCCGGCCCAACTCAGCGGGAAGTTATGCCTAATGTTGGTTTGCGCATGCGCAGAAGGCGGGGCATGTCCGGTGCATGCTCCGTTTGGTCTGGACATCATTTGCATGGGGTCACGGTTCATTAGAATGCTTCACGCCCACATCCCTCCTACCGTCACTTGCGCCGGCTTACGCCGACACATTTAAGTTGCGCGAGCGCATCGTAAGACGCATGTGGTCCGGGAATATGGGACAGCTCTCTCCAAGTTAAGCCGGCGTAGCGCATCTGAGATGCGCTACGCCTGACTAAATATGCGCCGATCTACGAGAATATGGCCCATAAGAACTAGTTCTGGTCACCTCAATAGATTGTTTAAAAAAAGTACTAACATTTTTAGGTAATAACACCAGGGGTAGTTGATCCTGGCAATATCCAATTGCCTCCTTTGGAATAAGAACTTTTTTTTTTCCAGCTGGAGAAAATTGGATCATGCTTTATTTGTTTTATTTTCATCTGGATCAAATGTGGGTATAGGGTTGTGTACATGGAGGTTTTATATTTATTTATTTTTTTGTTACTGGTTGAACTAGATAGACTTGTGTTTATTTTTTTTAACCTGACTATTTATGTAGTTATGCAATATAATAATGAATTATTACCAATATGATAATATGGTAATATCTTGGCTTTTGTTTTCACCCTGATAATTCAAACTCTTCCTTCTTACAGATACGTTCTTACATTATATGTGTAATAAGAGAAGATGCTAGACTTCCAGGGGCTCTGCATAGAATAGATAATTCAAAAAAAATATTTACACAATATGTGACCAGATAAACAAAAATCAAGGACACAATACAATTTAGAAGAATTGTTGACAATCAATATGTAATTTGTCTCAATTCCTTCTAGCAAAATGACAGTTGTTATGTGAACACTGATAGCTTCCAAAATACTGATTGCACAAATTCCTCCAACAGTGGTAATTACAAAATAGCCTTTGCACTGAGAGATTCAATTCTTTACAGTTGTATGCTATACACTGCATGTCTTTATATGCAAAATTGATATTACCACTACAGAGGAACATTTTTCATAGCAATATCAATCCTGTGAATATAGAATCTCACATATATCTCCGACCAGTACACATGTCTGGAAAGGTCCCAGTGCAGAGCTTGTTGCACAGATATAATTTACTAAGATATCTGCATCAGAAGGAGATACTAGAAACTCTGTACACTTGAGGGGTTGTACCACTGCTCTAAAACTAGAGAGTGCTCTTCAGCTAAATGGTATAATAATCTCAGGTCTGGAAAGCACCATAATGCAGAGCCCATTACCTGAAGGTCACATTCCAGTATACTGTGGGCTAGATTCAAGTAGCCCGCCGTAAGTTTGTGCGGGCGTATAGCGTATGTTATTTACGCTACGCCGCCGCAACTTACACGGGCAAGTGCAGTATTCACAAAGCACTTGCTCCGTAAGTTGCGGCCGCGTAGCGTAAATGGGGCCAGCGTAAGCGCGCCTAATTCAAATGAGTATGAGGGGGCGTGTTTTATGTAAATGGATGGTGACCCGAGATGATTGACGTTTTTCCCGAACGGCGCATGCGCCGTCCGTGGAATTTCCCAGTGTGCATTGCTCCAAAGTACGCCGCAAGGACGTCATTGGTTTCGGCGTGAATGTAAATTACGTCCAGCCCTATTCGCGAATGACTTACGCAACCAACGTAAAAAATTCAACATTCGACGCGGGAACGATGTCCATACTTAACATTGCGTACGCCTTATAATAACAGGAGCAACCTTACACCGAAAAAGCCTAACGTAAACGGCGTAAAAAAATAGCCCTGGGCGTACGTAAATTTGTGAATGGTCGTATCTAGGTCATTTGCATATTCTATGCCGAAAACGACGGAAGCACCACCTAGCGGCCAGCGTAAATATGCACCCTAAGATACGACGGTGTAAGAGACTTACGCCAGTCGGATCTTAGGCTAATGTCGGCGTATCTCGCTTTCTGAATACAGAAAGAAGATACGCCGGCGCAGATTTGAATTTACGCGGCGTATCTACAGATACGCCAGCGTAAATCAATGCTGAATCTAGCCCAGTGTCTTTACCAAGTCCATAGGCTGATTCACAGAGTGAGTCTAGAGAGGTCAGGTCTCACCAAAGGCAGTGCAAACTTCTCTGGACATGGACAGCAGGTTCCTGACATGATACACGAGGTCCAGAAACTGACACTGGCAGAGCCCAATAACTAAAGCCCTGCAATCTTTGCTCCAGCAGGACTTAGGTTCGTTCTCCAAGGCTATGCTGAAGACTAGCTAATCTGGATAGATGCTGTAAAGAGATCAATTCAAGCAGCAAAACAAACATTTTGAAGAGAAAAAAACATCTGCGCAAAAATAAATATGTTAATAGAAGAAATAAAATCAGTAGAAAAATAGCAAACAAATCTACAATTCTCCTCAGCAAGAAAAAGCAAAACAAGTGCAAGAATAAGGAAACAAAAGTAAAATGTGTCCAACCTCCCAGAACACTAGCAAAAAAGTCTTGACAGTTAAGTGGAGTTTCAGCGGGTTGGCCTTCACTGTTTCTTTTCTGTTGCCAGTGTCCATATTCTGTAGGCAGTTACATATACTCCACACTTCTAAGAAATACCAGGGTTGATTTAGTAATACTGGAGAATGCAAAATCTGGTGCAGCTGTGCATAGTAGCCAATCAGCTTCTAACTTCAGCTTGTCCAATTAAGCTTTGACCAAAAAACTATCTGGAAGATGATTGGTTTATATGGAGAGCTGAACCAGATTTTGCACTCTCCTGTTCTACTAAATCAACCCCACTATGTTACTGTGCCCTTCAATGGATGATAAAGAAAGCTTTTTGGCTTTTCATTTTCACTTTTGTTTGTGCTCCTAATACAAGAGTACAGATAAAATTAAAGATGAAAAACTGAAGTTATTTTAACACCCAAAGTAGCTTTTTCAGCCAGTGAAAAGATTTTTGCATCAGATATGTAACACTTGCACTAAAACAAACTGTCCAAAAAACTGTAAAACATAAAAGAAAATGCTTACCTCTTTCTGTTCCTGCACCACCTTCAGATTATAGAGGATTGGCCAGTAGGGATGAGCCAAACACCCCCGTGTTCGGTTCGCACCAGAGCCTTCGAACGGACCGAACGTTTGCGCGAACATTTAGAACCCCATTGACGTCAATGGGACTCGAACGTTCGAATTCAAAAGTGCTCATTTTAAAGCCCCATATATAAGTTATTGTCGGAAACATTATTATTGAGAACCCGGGTCTTGCCCCAGGGAACATGTATCAATGGAAAAAAGTTTTAAAAACGGTTGTTTTTTCTGGAGCAGTGATTTTAATGATGCAGCATCATTAAAAACACTGCTCCAGAAAAAACGACCATTTTTAAAAGAAAAAATCCATTGATGCATGTTCCCTGGGGCAAGACCCGGGTTCTCAAAGACGTTTTCACAGGCATACTATAGACACCCAGCAGGTACAATATTTAAAGGAATTATTATATTTTTTTTATTTAAGCATCATGATGCTTAAATTAAAAAAAAAATTGAAAATTCCTTTAAATATTGTACCTGCTGGGTGTCTATAGTATGCCTGTGTAGCTTTATGGTCCACACTGAAGAGGACTCAGGCAATACACCACGTGAGAATACTGAAGCTAGCACAATCGACTACCTGCCAGTAAATTAGAAAGAACTGATCTAGCTAAGCTATACAGTGTATAAATATATGTACAACACCTGGGATGTGTATATATCCTCTACACACTGTAACATTAATTGACTAACCTGCCTGCCTGCTCTATCTACCTAGAAAAAATTACACTCTCTCTCTCTAACTGATCTCTAACCAGCGCCGGAACACACTACACAAGGCCGACCTGCAGGCGGCCTTTTATAGTGTGGGGCGTGTACTAAACCCCCCGAGCCATAATTGGCCAAAGCCACCCTGGCTTTGGCCAATTACGGCTCTCTGTACTGACGGCGCTGTGATTGGCCAAGTATGCGGGTCATAGTGCATGCTTGGCCAATCATCAGAGCGCAATGCCGCAGTGAACTATGGGCCGTGGGCCAGTGAATTTGGCGCAAATGACCCGTTTTGTTCGTATTTCGACGAACGATCAAACATACAATGTTCGAGTCGAACATACGTTCGACTCGAACACGAAGCTCATCCCTATTGGCCAGTATGGTGTTCTTGTCATATGGCTGCAATTATGTTGTAAAGTGATATTAAGGAAAGATAAAAAAATGACAGACATGTCTTTGTGCAATGGTTTTGTACAGAGCAGCCCGATCCTCCTCTTCATTAGTTTCTCTCTGGTGCTCCTGGCTCCTCCCTTCTGCTGAGTGCCCCCATAGCAAGCAGCATGCTCCTGAGCTGCTGCTCTGTGTGGTCATTAACACACAGAGCATGGCTCGGCCCTGCCCCCACTCTCTCCTCATTGGCTCACTGGCTGTGATTGACAGTAGAGGGAGGCAATGGCTCCTACTGCTGTCTCAGCCAATGAGGAGATTCACTGCTATCGTGCATGTTGTTGAATCAAGATGGGGCTCAGGTAAGTATTAGGGGGAGCTTCACACAGAATGTTTTTTACCTTCATGCATAGAATGCTTAAAGGTAAAAAACCTTGAGCATTTAGAACCACTTTAAATGAGTTGTAAAGGAAAAAAAAAATTCTCAAATGACTGTTTACAGGTTATAGAGACATAATAGTTAACTGATTCCTTTAAAAACTATTAAAAATAGATACACATCAATCATATAATGTACCTGTAGTTTCAGTTTCGTTTTTGCATGTTATCCTGGCTCTGTGCTGTATAGAGCCATAGAGAAGTGATGGTTTGGAAAACGAAACTAGAAGCTCCCAGTACTGTCGTCATCAGGAAAAAGACAACCAGGAAGTGTCCAGAACAGAGCAGAATTACAGCAACATCAGAGCAAAAACGAACAATGAGGACATGAAACCAGGACTGCAGTAAGGTAAAGGAAGCTATTTAGCTAAAAAAAAAAAAAAAACTTTAGTGACCCTTTAAGTACGGGAAGCTATTCTTTAATCTTGGTTATCAACAAAACAACTCTTTTTCAGACACAAGGAGGACTAAAGCAGACTATATAGACAGAAAAATCACCAGATGAACATTGCATTATTTAACAAAAAGATCAGCAAATGTCGTGCCATGTTTTATTTTGGTTTGTATTATTTGGAATTAAAATAGGGGTTTGAAAAATGTTAGTGTATCTATTAGTTTTGGTGCATTGTACAGTGAGGAACAAAACAGTTTCATATATTTCAACTGTTTATTAAGCAAGTGAAGGTACAGGAAACAGTTAATGAGGGAGTTAGTCTATTTTTTTAAGTTGAAAAGCCCCCTTAGGTAGAACATATGTGCAAATGTGTCTCTTTGTGTGCTAATGGCTGCTAGGCTGTTTAATTCTGTGATTTATTTTTAATTGCTTGCTCACTCCACAGTCATTTTGTTTTTAAAGGGCTACAATAACAAAGTCAAATACCATGCAAAAACACTCCAAAATAGATATTTGAGCAAATTCACACTGAAGTAAGCTACATTATCTTTCCTGGAATGTGTTTATTTTATTTTGCTTGCATATGAAAGTTTCTGGCTCATTGTATGCTAACCCAAACTTATTTTATCTCATATTATTATTTTGCCTCAACATGACTATATACAGCACTTGAAGGCTGAAATTGTTGCTAGATACTTAGGATCTAGTCACATCCAGGGCCGGCCTTTGGGGTGTGCAGGGTGTGCAGTCGCACAGGATGCCATACCAACATGGGCGCCTGGCGACCTGCACAGATTCTGACTGGAACAGATTCGGCGCCCCCCCTCCGCCACTAAATAGGACTTAGCGCCGTTAGAGGGCGCCGGGTGGCATGCCGTGCGCAGTGACAGGGAGGCAGCGGCAGGCTGAAGCCTGGCTTTGCAGGGGGGTGTTCAAGCCGCACCCGAGCGAGCCGTCAGCACACCAGGGACCCGGCTGCAATGATCCGCCTTCCCTGTGCAGCGCCGCGGGTCTGATGAGTCTTCGGCTGCCTGTGACTGTCTCACAGTCACACAGCCGAGCAGTGCAGCTGCCTCCCCCTTTTCCGTCCTGTGCTGTGTGTGCAGCACGTGGCTCAGATGACCAGCTTGCCAGGTGCCAGGTCTGAAGGAGGGGTGTCTGTGTTGTAGGGGGGAGGGGGGTCCTGTATTGTGGGGGGGTCCTGTATTGTGGGGGGTCAGTATTGTAGGGGGGAGGGGGTTCTGTATTGTGGGGAAGGTCCTGTATTGTGGGGGGTTCTGTATTGTAAGGGGAGGGGCTTCTGTATTGTGGGGGGTTCTGTATTGTAGGGGAGGGGGTCTGTATTGTGGGGGGGTTCCGTACTGTGGGGGGAGGGGATTCTGTATTGTGGGGGGGTTCTGTATTGTAGGGGGATCTGCACTGTAGGGGTGGATCTGTATTGTAAGGGGTAGGGGGTTCTGTATTAAAGGAGGGGGGTTATGTATTGTGGGGGGTTCTTTATTGTCGGGGAGGGGGTTCTGTATTTGGGGGGTTCTGTATTTGGGGGGTTCTGTATTGTGAGGGGGTTATGTATTGTGTGGGGTTCTGTATTGTAGGGGGGTCTGCGCTGTAGGGGTGGATCTGTATTGTAGGGGGGGTTCTGTATTGTGTGGGGTTCTGTATTGTAGGGGGGTTCTGTATTGTAGGGGGGTCTGTATTGTGGGGGGTTCTGTATTGTAGGGGGGAGGGGGTTCTGTATTGTAAGGGGGAGGGGGTCCTGTATTGTAGAGGGAGTCTGTATTGTAGGGGGAGGGGGTTCTGTATTGTAGGGGGGAGGGGGTTCTGTTGTGTAGTGGGCTCTGCACTGTAGGGGTGGATTTGTATTGTAGGGGGGTTCCGTATTGTAGGGGGGTACTGTATTGTGGGGGGGGGTACTGTATTGTGGGGGATCTGTATTGTAGGGGGTAGGGGGTTCTGTATTGTGGGGGGGGTTCTGTATTGTAGGGGGACTGCACTGTAGGGGTGGATCTGTATTGTAGGGGGGTTCTGTATTATAGGAGGGGGAGTTCTGTATTGTAGGGGGGGTCTGCTCTGTAGGGGTGTATTGTAGAGGGAGTCTGTATTGTAGGGGGATGGGGGTTCTGTATTGTAGGGGGGAGGGGGGTCTGTTGTGTAGTGGGCTCTGCACTGTAGGGGTGGATCTGTATTGTAGGGGTGGATCTGTATTGTAGGGGGGTTCTGTATTGTAGAGGGGGTTCTGTATTGTAGGGGGAGGGGGTTCTGTATTGTGGGGGGGTTCTGTATTGTGGGGGGGTTCTGTATTGTAGGGGGAGGGGGTTCTGTATTGTAGGGGGGTTCTGTATTGTGGGGGGGTACTGTATTGTGGGGGGATCTGTATTGTAGGGGGTAGGGGTTCTGTATTGTGGGGGGGTTCTGTATTGTAAGGGGTCTGCACTGTAGGGGTGGATCTGTATTGTAGGGGGGGGTTCTGTATTATAGGAGGGGGAGTTCTGTATTGTGGGGGGGTCTGCTCTGTAGGGGTGAATTTGTATTGTAGAGGGGTTCTGTATTGTAAGGAGGGGTCTGTATTGTAGGGGAGGGGTGTCTGCACTGTAGGGGTGGGTCTGTATTGTAAGGGGGGGTCTGCACTGTAGGGGGAGACTGTAGGGGGATGGGTCTGCACTGTAGGGGGAAACTGTAGGGGGATGGGTCTGCACTGTAGGGTGAGACTGTAGGGGGGTCTGCGTAACATGTATTGGCCACGGCTGGGCACATCAACGTGTCCTTTACCCTTTAAACCCAGCCATGGGGTCTCGGGCACGCGCCCACGGCGCACTCCCCTGACCCGGTCCAAAGCTCCGTGACCGCGGGACCTGCAGACCCGATTGCTGCTGGAGTCCCGCGATCGGTCCCCGAAGCTGAAGAACGGGGAGAGCTGTATGTAAACACAGCTTTCCCGTTCTTCACTGTGGCAGCGTCATCGATTGTGTGATCCCTTTTATAGGGGGACACAATCGATGATGCCACACCCCCTACAGTTGTAAACACACTTCAGGTCACACATAACCCCATCAGCGCCCCCTGTGGTTAACTCGCAAACTGCAACTGTCATTTCCACAGTAAACAATGCATTTTAAATGCATTTTTTTGCTGTGAAAATGACAATGGTCCCAAAAATGTGTCAAAATTGTTCGAAGTGTCCGCCATAATATCGCAGTCACGAGAAAAATCGCAGATCGCTGACATTAGTAGTAAAAAGAAAAAAAATCATAAAAATGCAATAAAACTATCCCCTATTTTGTAAACGCTATAAATTTTGCGCAAACCAATCGATAAACGCTTATTGCGATTTTGTTTACCAAAAATAGGTAGAAAAATACGTATCTGCCTAAACTGAGAAAAAAATATGTTTTTTTTATATATTTGTGGGGGATATTTATTATAGCAAAAAGTAAAAAAATTACGCTCTATTTTTGTTTATAGCGCAAAAAATAAAAACCGCAGAGGTGATCAAATACCACCAAAAGAAAGCTCTATTTGTGGGAAAAAAATGACGCCAATTTTGTTTGGGAGCCACGTCGCACGACCGAGCAATTGTCAGTTAAATCGACGAAGTCCCGATTTGCAAAAAGGGGCCAGGTCCTTTAGCTGCATTTTGGCATGGGGCTTAAGTGGTTAAAAATAAAAAAATTCCAGCAATGTAATCCATTCTCGATCTCCAGCGATGTAATCCATTCTCGATCTCCAGCAAGGATACAATGCACATGATCCTGCCTCCACCAGAGGCACCCGACGAATGACGTGCCACCAGTCTGACAGCTCCTATATTGCTGAGGGCAGGGCCAGAGATGCATGGGGAATTGCCGGGGTTACCCAGTTATCCCCTAACCCCCAACCCTAACCCCAAACCCTAACCTTAACCCTCTAACCCTAATCCCCTAACCCTAACCCTAACTCCTAACCCTCTAACCTTAACCCTCTGACACCCTAACCCTAAACCTAACCCCTAACCCTAACTCCTAACTCCGATCCCTAACCCCTAACCTTAACCCCTAACCCTCTAACACCCTAAACAGTCTAACCTTAATACCCTAAACCTAAGAATTTCCTATCTTTGAATTTTCCAATTTTCAAATTTCGATTTTTCAAATTTTCGAATTTCCGATTTTCGAATTTTCGAATTTTGGATTTTCAAATTTTCGATTTTTGAATTTTTGAATTCCAAATTACCGAAATTTAACATTTCCAAATTTCCGAAATTTTAAATTTCCAAATTTCCTGAAATTTGGAATTTCCAAAATTTCGGGATATCACATTTTCCAATTTCCCAGATTTCAAGATTCAAATTTTCGAATTTGTAATTTTGCCATTTCAAATTTTCAAATCTTGAATTTTCGAAATTTCCTAAATTCTGAAATTCAGAATTTCCGAAATTCAGAAATTCAGAATTTCCGAAATTCCTAAGCCTAACTCCTAACCCCTAACCCTAACTCCAACCCCAACCCTAGCCCTAACCCCTAAGTCTAGCCCTCTAAGCCTAACCCTCTAACCCTAACCATCTAACCCTAACACCCTAACCCTGAGAATTTAATAACTTCAAATTTTTCAATTTTCGAATTCCTAATTTTAGAATTGTAGAATTTCCTAACTTCAAATTTTTTATTTTCGAACTTTTGAACTTCCAAATTTCCAAAATTTTGAATTTCCAAATTTCCGAAATTTCGATATTCTGAAAATTTGGCATATTGAATTTTCCAACTTCCCAAAATTCGATATTCAAATTACGAATTTCAAATTCTCGAATTTTGCAATTTCGAATTTTTACATTTCCAATTTTCAATTTTCGAATTTCAAAAACCCGAAATTTCGAAAATTAAAAAATTCGGAAATTCGGAATTTAGATTTTCTGAAAATACGGAATATCAAATTTTCCAATTTCCCAAAATTCGAGATTTAAATTTTCCAATTTCCGATTTTGGAATTTTCCAATTTCAATTTTTTTTTTATCTCAAATTTTCGAAATTTCCAATTTTCGAAATTTTGGAAATTCGATAATTCGGAAATTCGAAATTCTGAATTTCAGAAATTCTGGGCCAGATCCACAGCCAGCCGCCGTAACTTAAAAATTCCCATTTAAGTTACACTGCCGGAAAATTTCTACCTAAGTGCCCGATCCACAAAGCACTTACCTAGAAATTTTCGGCTGTGTAACTTAAATCCGGCCGGCGCAAGGCGTTCCTATTCAAATGGGGCGAGTCCCATTTAAATTAGGCGCGCTCCCGCGCCGGCCATACTGCACATGCTCACGACGTCATTTTCCCGACGTGCATTGCGCTGTTTTACGTTACGCCGAGTTTTGTGAATCACGCCGGGTAAAAAAAGTTGCGTCAGGAAAAAAAAAAGATACGGCGGGAAAAATAAAATTAAAAAAATAAAAATAACAGCGTCGCGGGAAAGAAG
The DNA here is from genome assembly GCF_905171775.1 of Rana temporaria. Classification (NCBI taxonomy): domain Eukaryota; kingdom Metazoa; phylum Chordata; class Amphibia; order Anura; family Ranidae; genus Rana; species Rana temporaria. The sequence continues at coordinate 554,575,711 of NC_053489.1, forward strand.
GGTCTACTTTTACAAGGTGTACTAACTTTACACTTTGTAAAAGCAGCCTTAATTTTGCGTTTGCAAACTAATACTTACGGAGAAAAAATGAAGCTGAAAAGCTTTGTGGATCTCCGTAAGTGCTAATTTGCATACCCGACGCGGCATTTCGACTCAAAATGCCCCCAGCGGCGGATGCGGTACTGCATCCTAAGATCCTGCAGTGTAAGTCCCTTACACATGTCGGATCTTCTGCCTATCTATTGGAAACTGATTCTGTGGATCAGTTCCAAAGATAGAAACAGGGATACGCAGGCGGAACAGCAGATCCGCCTGCGTATCTCTTTTGAGGATCTGGCCCTCTGAGATTTGGAAATTTCGGAATTATCTAATTTGTCAGAATTTGTTAAAAACGAGTTTGGAACTAAACGAATTGCACATGTTTACCATCTGAGCTTTTAGTATCTAAAAATAAAGATTAGTTAGAAATCAAACCACAAAGAACCCCTTCTTTGGTCTATGTCCATTTTCCCCTGTATGTACAGTACAGACCAAAAGTTTGGACACACCTTCTCATTCAAAGAGTTTTCTTTATTTTCATGACTATGAAAATTGTAGATTCACACTGAAGGCATCAAAACTATGAATTAACACATGTGGAATTATACATAACAAAAAAGTGTGAAACAACTGAAAATATATTTCCTATTCTAGGTTCTTCAAAGTAGCCACCTTTTGCAGCAGACACATCTCTAGAACTGTTAAGAGGAGACTGTGTGAATCAAGCCTTCATGGTAGAATATCTGCTAGGAAACCACTGCTAAAGAAAGGCAACAAGCAGAAGAGATTTGTTTGGGCTTAAGAACACAAGGAATGGACATTAGACCAGTGGTAATCTGTGCTTTGGTCTGATGAGTCCAAACTTGAGATCTTTGGTTCCAACCCCCGTGTCTTTGTGCGACGCAGAAAAGGTGAACGGATGGACTCTACATGCCTGGTTCCCACCGTGAAGCATGGAGGAGGAGGTGTGATGGTGTGGGGGTGCTTTGCTGGTGACACTGTTGGGGATTTAATCAAAATTGAAGGCATACTGAACCAGCATGGCTACCACAGCATCTTGCAGCGGCATGCTATTCCATCCGGTTTGCGTTTAGTTGGACCCTCATTTATTTTTCAACAGGACAATGACCCCAAACACACCTCCAGGCTGTGTAAGGGCTATTTGACCAAGAAGTAGAGTGATGGGGTGCTGCGCCAGGTTGAAGTTGCTGAAGCTCATCAAGAGAATGCCAAGAGTGTGCCAAGCAGTAATCAAAGCAAAAGGTGGCTACTTTGAAGAACCTAGAATATTAAATATATTTTCAGTTGTTTCACACTTTTTTGTTATGTATAATTCCACATGTGTTAATTCATAGTTTTGATGCCTTCAGTGTGAATCTACAATTTTCATAGTCATGAAAATTAGGAAAACTCTTTGAATGAGAAGGTGTGTCCAAACGTTTGGTCTGTACTGTATGCCTTGTACACCCTTTCTCACTGCTGCCAATATTTCCTTCATCAAACTGGCCTTGGCTTCTAGAACAGTGGTAATCCAAACCCTAAATGAGTGTGTGCCAAAAAGGATTCAAACTTGCCTGACTTAGGCACTGTCTAAGCATGGTCATGATAAGGCAGTATCGTCCCTATTAGAGGTGGGCTGAACACCCCTCGGTTTGGTTCATGTCAGAACCAGTGCTTTAACTGGGCCGGAACGCGGCGGTACTCAGTACCGCCACTTCCAAAAATGGCCCTGGAGAGTACCAGCACCTCTCCGTGCGCCCAGTACGTGGGTTTCCCGTACCGGAATGCAGCCCCAGGCCAGGAATATGATGATCAGTGGCGGAACTACCGCCATAGCGACCCACGCGGGCGCTGTGGGGCCCGCTGATGGGGAGGCAGATCGGCTGCGCTTTGACAGTTACAGAACCGATGCTGTGTATCTCTCCCTCCTGTCGGCATCATTTCTGTAACTGTCACAGCGCACCGATCTGCCTCCCTGTTCTAGCCACATGTGATCCTCCTATAGGTGCCTGGTCTCCCCCAGCGCTGCCTGCTTTCCTCTCCCTAAAAGCTGGGGGACACTGTGAGAGCGGGGGAGGGCTTTCCTGTCTTAATGCACAGGCACTTCTGTGAACTGCCCAGGGGTCCTAGGTGCATGGGGGGCCTTTGAAGTTTCCTCCCAGCAGGTTCGGGCAGCAGTGGTAACATGTCTCCTCACGTTGGCTTTACAGGTCAGTTCTGGCTGTGTCTGCAATGCTCTCTCTCTCTCCCTGGAATCTTCCTCCCTTCCTCAGCCACTATCTGGCCGGCCGTCCTGCTCCCTGTCGTCCTCACACAGATCCATTCATCTTTGCCTGTCACACTGCTCCTCTCAGATGGTTGTTATCTCTCCCCCTCCCTTCCCTGACTTTTCCCTGCAGACACTTTACCTTCACACATGTGTGTGTGTCCCAGGATCTACAAACATTACAAATGTCTGGAACAGTGGCGGCTGGTGCTCAAAATGGGGGGGGGGCGCAAAAAAAAAAAAAATGAAGCCTCACTGTGCCCATCACATGCAACCACTGTGCCATGCCACCAAATGCAGCCACTGTGCCATCAATTGTCACCACTGTGCCATGCCATCAAACAGCAACTGTGCCATCAATTGTCACCACTGTGCCATGCCATCAAACACAGCTACTGTGCCATCAAACGCAGCCACTGTGCCATCAATTGTCACCACTGTGCCATGCCATCAAACGCAGTCACTGTGCCATGCCATCAAACGCAGCCACTGTTCCATCAATTGTCACCACTGTGCCATGCCATCAAACGCAGTCACTGTGCCATGCCATCAAACGCAGCCACTGTTCCATCAATTGTCACCACTGTGCCATGCAATCAAATGCAGCCACTGTGCCCCTCAATTGTTGCCACTGTGCCAATTGTCACCACCTTGCCCTTTAATTGTCACCACTGTGCCCCATGATGCCACTGTGCCCATTGTCACCACTGTGCCCCATGATGCCACTGTGCCCATTGTCACCTCTGTGCCCTTTGTCACCACTGTGCCCCATGATGCCACTGTGCCCATTGTCGCCCCTTTCCCTGTAAAAATGTATTTTACGTACATTTTGTACAACATTTTGTTCAATACCCTTTTGCACATTTTATTTATGTTCAGTAGCTCTTTCTACAGTAGCTCTTTTTCAGGGTACTTTCTAAGGGTATTTTCATGTTCAGTATTAGGGGGGGGGGAGCACCGGCGCCTAATAGAGTACCGGCACCTCTTTTGGCCCACTTAAAGCATTAGTCAGAACTCTCAAACATCGAAAAAGTTCGACCCCAAACTGTGAACCCTATTAAAGTCTAATGCTGCGTACACACGATTGGAACTTCCGACAAGAAAAGTCCGATGTGAGCTTTTGGTCAGAAATTCCAACCATGTGTAGGCTCCAATCGGAATTTTTCTGTCGGAATTTCCATCAAAAATTTTTTGAGAGCTGGTTCTCAAATTTTCCGACGGGAAAAGTTCTTGTCGGAAATTCCGATTGTCTGTATGCAATTCCAACGCGCAAAAAAACACAAATGAATCAGGTCGATGCATGCTCAACGCAGGAAGCATTGAACGTAATTTTACTCGGCTCGTCGTAGTGTTGTACGTCACCGCGTTCTTGGTGGTCAAAATTTTGTGTGACCGTGTGTATGCAATACAAGTTTGAGCCAAAATTCCATCGGAAAAAAAATCCACGGTTTTCATGTCGGAATTTCCGATCGTGTGTACGTGGGAAATAAGAGACCCAAACCAATTACCTTAAAAGAAATGCCGAACCCGACACTCCCCAATGCACCCATGAATAGCTTCAGCCTTGGATTCAATCTGGCCACCAGGCCCCACACTGCTGTTTCATTAAAATCCTTCAGGAAATCTTTCCAGATTCTGAGGTCATCCTTCATTTTCTTAATTTCCTCTACATTATGATGCTCCCTTGTGACCCTGTCCATTGGGGTTACTCTTGCCAACAAGATTAACCTCTGGTGGGACCTGGTCAACTTTCAAAGATATTTTAAAAATGAATAGTCTGCACAAAGTTAAGTGACACTGAGGCCGCATACACACGGTCGGTCCAAACCAATGAAAACGGACTGAAGGACCTTTTCATCGGTCCAAACCAATCGTGTGTGGGCCCCATCGGTCAGTTATCCTTCGGTCAAAAATTTTAGAACTTGCTTCAAAATTGAACCGATAGACACCTAACAGATAGGTCAAAACTGATGGTTAGTATGAAAAAGCATTGGTTAAAAACCTGCGCATGCTCAGAATCAAGTCCACGCATGCTTGGAAGCATTGAACTTCATTTTTCTCTGCACGTCATTGTGTTTTACGTCACCACGTTGGACTCGATCGTTTTTTTTAACTGATGGTGTGTAGACACATCAGACCATCAGTCCGCTTCATCGGTTAACCGATGAGAACAGTCCTTCGGGAATTTTCTCATCGGATGGACCAACCGTGTGTACGTGGCCTGACAAGCCCTGCTTTTCCTTTAGCAATGAAAACAAGACAGACCATCGTTCTGTCAGAGATGAACTCAGTTATCTTGTGTTCCTGCCAATCAGGAACACGGATAACTGTATTCATCTAGTGAGTTCATCCCCCACACAGTTAAAAAGCATCCCCTAGGGACACACTTAATCCTTTGATCGCCTCTATTAGTTCAGTAACCATGCATATTTTTAGCACTGATTACTGTAGTCACTGGTTCCAAAATAAGTGTCAAAAGTGTCAGTTACAGTAGGTGTCTGATCTGTCCGCTGCAAAGTGGCAATATCACTAAAAATCTTTGATTACAAAGTAAAAAAAATACATTAAAAAGCCATAATACATTTTGGAGTGAAGTGATGAAGAAATTTGATTTCTTTAAAAAAATGTATTGCTAATGTTTTATAGCAGAAAGTAAAAAAATATATTTTTCTTTTCTTTTAAAAATGTCAGTATTTTTTTTGTTTCTAGCACAAAAAATGTAAAACCGCAGAGGTGATCAAATACCACCAAAAGAAAGCTCTATTTGTGGATAAAAAGGACATCAATTTTATTTGGGCACAGCGTCGCATGACCGCACAGTTGTCAGTTAAAGTAATACAGTGACATATCACAAAAAATGGCCTGGTAATTAAGGGGGTAAAACCTTCCAGGGCTGAAGTGGATACAGGGCACTTTTACCCCTTTACTGCCCAGGCCAATTTTCAGCTTTCAGCACTGTCACATTTTGAATGAAAGTTAGAAGCTTACCTATAGGTAAAATTCACGCATGGGAGTTTACTCCCACTTTAAAAACCTTCCTGGATAAGAGTGCATTGATGATACGGACACTGCATAAGTGTCTCTGTTTTACTAAAACCACAACAGAAAAAGCAGTCTGAATTTTCAGTGTTTATTATACTTGTTTATGCTTGTTATACTTACTGTGAAACCTAAGACCCCTTTTACACTGGAGCGGTTTGCAGGCGCTGTTGCGCTAAAAATAACATCTGCAAACCGTCCCTAAACAGCCGCTGCTTTCTCTCCAGTGTGAAAGCCAGAGGGCTTTCACACTGGAGAAGGTGCGCTAGCAGGACGGTAAAAAAAGTCCTGCTAGCCGCATCTTTGGAGCAGTGAAGGAGCAGTGTGTATACCGCTCCTTCACCGCTCCTGCCCATTGAAATCAATGGGACACCCAGGCTTTACCTCTGGCAATGCACCTCTGCTATTTTAACCTTTTCTCGGCCGCTAGCGGGGGTAAAACTGCCCTGCTAGTGGCTGAATAGCGCAGTGAAATCAGCGGTAAAGCGCCACAAAAAATAGTTGAGCTTTACCGCTGACGCTGTTCCCACCCCAGTGTGAAAGGGGCCTTAGGGGAAATACTCTGCATTGTGTAAAAAAGCTGTTTGATCCTGTATGCACAGATCCTCTCCATCTTGCATTGCCCCCAAAAGACATGCATGTGATCAGCACATGGACAATCAGCACTGTCAAGACAGAGGGTCAGGGGTCATGCATCCTGATGGGACAACCAATGCAGTATGAAAACTCATCCTACAAGCTTTAACCAGGCATTGATATAAGTCACAAGATAGCTAGTTTATATTTACTAAAATGATTGCATTTTCATGTTCGGAGACCAGATATAATGAATGCAGGGTCCTGGGGTTTAGTAACACATTACCCTTCTCATCTCACTCTCTGACCAGCCTACCAGCCCCTTGGACTAAACATCTTTGAATAGCCCCATACACTCTACCTTCGGACTATCATTATCAAACTCAGACATATCTGACTCATATTCAGAATTGGTCTCACATAGGTCAACCACGCTGTCTTCCTCATATACCTCCTTGCCGGCTGAACCCCCCTTTGAAACTCATGATGACCCTCCTCGCATCCGCTGTTCAATCTCTACTGTGTTATTGCAAGATAAAACCAACAGGCCACAGTATACACTTTCTGACCATTCATTTATCATGGCTACACAAATTGCCATGCGATCTGATGCAGTGCATTTGTAAAAAGTAGTGCATGCACTACTTCTTGTGATCCAGTGTGATTTCATTCAAATAATTGTGCTGAAAATTGCACCACACTGAATTGCACAGGAATCGCACATTAAAATGGACCATATTCCAGTGTGATTCAGATGTGAACCAGTCCTAATACCAGATTATATTCAGGTTACACACACTGATTTAAAAAAAAAATACAAAATAAGGAAGTAATAATAAACACAGAGCTTCATTAATGTTTGTCTTTTATATCTTTCTGGATTCCAGATTTAAATGTTGTAATTTTAGCTCTCGCCTCTACAATATTTAATTACCATATTGGTGGTGATTTACGTCTAACCTGATTTTTTTTTCAAAGAATACATATTTTAGAACTTATCTCCAGTACAGTAACTGGTAAACATCTTCACAGTGCAATGATCAATCTTGAAACTCAGTCAGCTGCTACTTTTGCAAATTATTTCACTCCTGAACAAAAGAGCATTTTGCCAGTTTAGACTGATAAGTCTTTACATCACAAATCTCTAAAATGTGAGTTTTATTTTTTACTAACAAATAGCAATAAATATTTCAAAGCTTTTTAGAATCTGCAGATTGCATACACTTAAGTATCAACAAGTTCAGTCGCATTCAGTGGTGGTCCATCCATTAGGGGAGCACGGGCACAGCCCCCCCCTATCCAATGCTTCTGCCCCTTGATCTACATAAATTGGACTCTGGATTCCTATGTTTTTTTTTGTTTTTTTTTAAAGGCTCTAATAGGTTTAAAAAAAGAGTGGGCTCGTGGCACAGTGCTCTGTTCTCCGAACCCAACCAGTGTGACAATAGTGAATAAATAGTCGCTATTTTTACACTAAATCTCCTTCCTGTCAATCAGGAAGTGGGTTGTGAGACCCTGATTGCCCAAAGCATGCACCTGACCTGCATGCTTTGGCCAATCATGGCTCAGGGATTAAGTTCACGCCACACACTATATAAGGCTGCTCCTACAGGGGAGAGTATATAGTGCAGTCAGTCAAGCGAACATATAATACAGTTCAGAGTATATAGTTCAGTCAGTTTAGTATATATAATACAGTGGAGGGTATATAGTGCAGTCAGTGTAGTATAAAGAATACAATTCAGAGTATAAAGTGCAGTCAGTGTAGTATATATACAGGTGATACTCCAAAAATTAGAATATCGTGCAAAAGTTAATTTATTTCACTAATGCAACTTAAAAGGTGAAACTAATATATGAGATAGACTCATTACATGCAAAGCGAGATAGTTCAAGCCCTGATTTGTCATAATTGTGATGATTATGGCTTTCAGCTCATGAAAACCCCAAATCCACAATCTCAGAAAATTAAAATATCACATGCAATCAATAAAACAAGGATTGTACATAGAACAATATCGGACCTTGTACACAGTACTTGGTTTTGGCCCCTTTTGCAGCAATTACTGCCTCAATGTAGCGTGGCATGGAAGCCATCAGCCTGTGGCACTGCTGAGGAGTTATGGAAGAACAGGATGCTTCAATAGTGGCCTTCAGTTCTTCTGCATTGTTCGGTCTCATGTCTCTCACCTGTTCTCTTGGCAGATTCCCTATGTGGTTCAGGTCAGGCGAGTTTGCTCATTGAACCAGGTTTTGGTGCTTTTGGCAGTGTGGGCAGGTGCCAAGTCCTGCTGGAAAATTAAGTCAGCATCCCCATAGAGCTCATCTGCGGAAGGAAGCATGAAGTGCTCCAAAATCTCCTGGTAGACGGCTGCAGTGACCCTGGACTTAATGAAGCACAGTGGACCAACACCAGCAGATGACATGGCTCCCCAAATCAACACAGACTGTGGAAACTTCACATTGGACTTCAAGCATCTTGCAGTTTGTGTCTCTCCATTCTTTCTCCATACTCTGGGTCCTTGGTTTCCAAATGAGATGCAAAATTTGCTGTCATCAGAAAAGAGGATTTTGAGCCACTGAGCAACAGACCGGGTCTGTTTTTCTTTAGCCCAGGTAAGACGCTTCTGATGTTGTTTGTTGTTCAGGAGTGGCTTGACAAGAGGAATGCAACATTTGAAGCCCATGTCCAAGATCCGTCTGTGTGTGGTGGCTCTAAATGCACTGACTCCAGCCTCAGCCCACTCCTTGTGAAAGTCCCCAACACTTTTGAATGGCGCTTTCCTGACAATCCTCTCCAGGCTGCTGTCATCCCTGCTGCTTCTTCCACTCTTTTCCCTTCCACATTATTTTCTATTAATGTTCTTTGATACAGCACTTTGGGAACATCCAACTTCTTTTGCAATTACCTTTTAAGGCTTTCCCTCCTTATGGAGAGTGATGGTTTTCTGCACAACTGTCAGGTCAGCAGTCTTTCCCATGATTGTGATTCCTACTGAACCAGACTGAGAGGCCATTTAAAGGTTCAGGAACCCTTTTCAGGTGTTATGGCTTAATTAGCTGATTCGAGTGGGACACTTTGAGCCTAGAATATTGCACCTTTTCACAATATTCTAATTTTCCGAGTTTGTGGATTTGGGGTTTTCATGAGCTGTAAGCCATAATCATCACAATTATGACAAATCATGGCTTGAACTATCTTGCTTTGCATGTAATGAGTTGATTTCATATATTAGTTTCACCTTTTAAGTTGCATTAGTGAAATAAATGAACTTTTGCACAATATTCAAATTTTTCGAGTTTCACCTGTAATGGCACCGCTGAGTGGATCAAGGATTTCTATGAATTCAAAGTGGGTACCTCTGGTTGTTTCCATTTTATGAGAATAAAATAATAGAAGTCCTATTAGAGTTCTGGTTGCTCGGCGGCGGTCCAGGGAGCCCACCAGACCCAGCAAGCAGATCAACACTTTCAGGGGAACATGGGTCATGAGCAGAGTTTCAATGAATTTTGTGACCTCCATTCAAAAGGACTGGATCCTGGGACATGATAATAACATATGGTTAAAATCAGCATCTGCCATTTAGAGAACAAATCCTCCAGACCAAAATGGACTGAGGGTAATAAAGCTTTTTAAATGGAAGAGGTGGGTTTGACCAGAGGGACATCTCCTAATGTGGATTCAGGATTGGATGGAAGGAGAAACACTGGGGTGGATTAAAATTGGGTAGCGAAAGTGTGACGAAATTGTCGATTAGTAAGCCCAAATTTCTCCTTAAAGGAATCAAAGGATAGAAGGGAGCCACTAATACAGATATGCTCCAGTTTTTTATTCATATTTTTTAAGTATCACCTGTATAATACAGTTCAGAGTATGAAGTGCAGTTAGTGTAGTATATATAATACAGTTCAGAATATATAGTGCAGTCCACGTAGTATATATAATACAGTTCCGAGTACATAGTGCAGTCCGTGTAGTATATATAATATAGTTCAGAGTATATAGTGTAGTCCGTGTAGTATATATATTATACAGTTCAGAGTATATAGTGCAGTCTGTGTGGTATAAATAATACAGTTTAGAGTATATAGTGCAGTCCGTGTAGTATACATAATACAGTTCAGAGTATATAGTGAAGTCTGTGTAGTATATATAATACAGTTCAGAGTATATAGTGAAGTCCGAGTATATATTGCAGTCAGTGTAGTGTATATATAATACAGTTCAGAGTATATAGTGAAGTCTGTAGTATACTGTATATAATACAGTTCAGAGTATATAGTGAAGTCTGTGTAGTATATATAATACAGTTCAGAGTATATAGTGCAGTCTGTGTAGTATATATAACACATTTCAGAGTATATAGTACAGTCCCTGTAGTATATATAATGCAGTGGAGAATATATAGTTCAGTCTGTGTATTATATATAATACAGTTCGGAGTATATAATGCAGTCAGTGTAGTATATAATACAGTTCAGAGTATACAGTGCAGTTAGTGTAGTATATATAATGCAGTGGAGAGTATATAGTGCAGGCCGTGTAGTACAGTATATATAATACAGTTCAGAGTATATAGTGCAGTCAGTGTAGTATATTTAATACAATTCAGAGTATATAATGCAGTATATGTAGTATATATAATACAGCGGAGAGCATATAGTGCAGTCTGTGTAGTAAAAATAATACAGTTCAGTGTATATAGTGCAGTCCTTGTAGTATATATAATACAGTTCAAAGTATATAATGCAGTCTGTGTAGTATATATGATGCAGTTCAGATTATATAATGCAGTCCGAGTAGTACATAGAATACAGTTCAGAGTATATACTGTAGTGCAGTTCGTGTAGTATATATAATACAGTTCAGAGCATATAATGCAGTCCGTGTAGTATATATGATGCAGTGGAGAGTATATAGTGCACTCAGTGTAGTATATATAATACAGAGGGAAAAAAGGTTGTTGCGCTAAAAATAATAAATCTATGCAATAATTTGAAAAATATATAAAATTCTGAAGCCAATATCACAAATCGATGCGATACTCAAAAGGAGAATAGTTGTAGTCCTAATGCATCCACAGAAATAAAGTTCGTATAGGAGTGGCAATGTTGAGAAACAAGTATAGAAAAACACCTCGAACCAGTAAAAAATTGGAGGCTTACCAGATGGCAAGCAGTGTGTGCTTGCGACTGCAAACCCCAGTCAAGGCCTTTAAAATAGTCCTCACAGGGGAAGATGGAAAAGGAAGAGGATTCTTGAAGTCTCCACCGGAAGCCAAATTAATGAGCCGTATCATAGGAAAAAATATTGCAATGGTGAAGTATGTTTGATCAGCACACATATAGGAAAAAAGTGACTTAAAGTACCACCATCACCAGCACCCTATAAATAGGAGGCTTACCAGAACGGATAAGAACAACAGCAAGTGGCTAAAACCCTAGCCTGGGCCTTTAATTCCTGGGCTGTAATGATAGTCCTACGTGTTCTCCGTGTTCAGTGGGTACATAGAGGAAGTGATAGAGCCCACATAGTGAAGTATGTTTAAACAATGCGTTTAATAATAAAAAGATTGCACTTACAGAGTAAATGAGAATAAAAAACAGAGAGAAGCCGGCCGGCTCGGAACAAACGCCCGTCCACTCTACACAACACGTCCTGCGTCAGCACGCTACCTGGGAAGGTACCCACTGAACACGGAGAACACGTAGGACTATCATTACAGCCCAGGAATTAAAGGCCCAGGCTAGGGTTTTAGCCACTTGCTGTTGTTCTTATCCGTTCTGGTAAGCCTCCTATTTATAGGGTGCTGGTGATGGTGGTACTTTAAGTCACTTTTTTCCTATATGTGTGCTGATCAAACATACTTCACCATTGCAATATTTTTTCCTATGATACGGCTCATTAATTTGGCTTCCGGTGGAGACTTCAAGAATCCTCTTCCTTTTCCATCTTCCCCTGTGAGGACTATTTTAAAGGCCTTGACTGGGGTTTGCAGTCGCAAGCACACACTGCTTGCCATCTGGTAAGCCTCCAATTTTTTACTGGTTCGAGGTGTTTTTCTATACTTGTTTCTCAACATTGCCACTCCTATACGAACTTTATTTCTGTGGATGCATTAGGACTACAACTATTCTCCTTTTGAGTATCGCATCGATTTGTGATATTGGCTTCAGAATTTTATATATTTTTCAAATTATTGCATAGATTTATTATTTTTAGCGCAACAACCTTTTTTCCCTCTGTTCTATGCTGTTGTGTTTTGTATTAACACTCCGCTGTTGCAGCTTTATTAGCAATTCATTGTTAGTGTTTTTTAATATTTCCTAGCGCGGTATTTTCTTCCTTTGTTCCATATATATAATACAGTTTAGAGTATATAGTGCAGTCCGTTTAGTATATATAATACAGTTCAGAGTATATAGTCCACGCCGTTTTTTTATAGATTTTTCATCTATATTGCCGGGAGCCGGCAATACATTACAGCCACAAACGATATTTAAAGGAATATTTCATTTTTATTGTTTCACTTTAAAGCGGAGGTCCACACAAAAAGTGAACCTCCACTTTTTGGAACCCTCCCCCCTCCGGTGCCACATTTGGCACCTTTCAGGGTGAGGGGGTGCAGATACCTGTATAATACAGGTATTTGCACCCACTTCCGGGAATAGACTCCTGCAGGGGTCACACCCCTTCATGTCCCCCCCGCTGTCTTCTGGGAACCACACAGTTCCCAGAAGACAGAGGGACCAGTTAGGACGTGCAGCGTGACTCCCTCTGCCATGCATTCAAGTAAATATGGCCACACTGCTACAGCCCCACAATGTTCATGGTTGCTGTAGAATTGTCTGATAATCAGAAGGTTGCAACAGGCAGTGTGGAAGCAATACAAAGCCTCCTCCCCACCTGTCTATTGCTGTCAGAAAAGCAATCCAAAATGAAGCCATAGACTTTTATGGGGGCTTTCAGATGCTGCAAAGCATGAAGAAAGCAACATGGGGTAACATTTCTGAAGCAAAACAAAGCAAACTCAACAGTGTGTGCTTTAATGATGATTGAAAGGTAACCATTTTATCCAGTGAGTAAAGATGAGCTCTGGCGTGTTCACAAAGGCCACGTGCAGAGCCCACCAATAAGTCAGCACTGCGCTGCGCTAATCACAGGCAGTGAGACATTGTCCCGATGCGTGGCTGCAGAGTTTGGAAAATGTCTCACTGCCTGTGATTAGCACAGTGCCGACTTCCTGGCGGGCTCTGCACGTGGCCTTTGCGAACACGCCAGAGATCATCCTTACTAGTGAGAGGTGCTTTGATTGACATTCAGAGTGCTTTAAAAAATGTCAAATGCCATATTTTAAAGCAAGTGCAAACAAGGCCTTACTGATATGGACTCTGCCATTGTGCCACTGCAAATTCTTGTTGAGAATGGTGCGTAATTTGGCTGAAATTATTATAATATAAAACTAATTTCTGCTGTAATATTCTTCTGACAATAATCTGTTTCTGAGGAGCACAGTGGCTAAGTGGTTAGCCCTTCCATCTAATAGCACTAGTGTCATAGGTTCAAATACCAACCATGGCATTACCTGCATGGAGTTTGTATGCTCTCCCTGTGCTTGAGTTGGTTTCCTCTGGGTACCCCAGCTTCCTCCCACACTCCAAAGACATGTATGTGTGCATGCGTGCGAGTTAGGGACCATAGGTTGTAAACTCTTTGAGGGCCGGCATGTGAATGTATAATATATATGCAAAGCATTGTGTAAATGAATGGCACTATGAAAGTACAGTACCTGTAATAAATATGTCATATTTTATAATGCAAACTGAATGCTTTAGAGAAAGTCCATTTTTCTTTCAGTCACTTTGTAAGGTGGCTACACTAATAAATTCAAGTACAGAGATTTCACCAATGGAGTCCAAGAAAAACACAAGCTCGACCCACCACATCTAACCACATTATAAGGTCAGTCTTTGGTTAAAGCAATATTAAACACAAAACCACAAATGTAATATATTGCAGCTTACAAATCATTAGATGTGGCAGCTACATTCATTTTCTTTTTTATTTGGACTCCCCCCCCCCTGTTTTCACTAAGTGATCTGGTCGGTAACACACCTCCAGCATTACAGTGCTCCCACTCTAGATGAAGGAGCACAAGGGGCACGGCAGACAGCAGCGTTGTTAGTCTGGGGGGAGTGGAGTGTTATATCTGTTAGCAGATTAAAATACAACGAATTGAAGCCAACATTTTTATAAGCAGTGTTTTTTTTTTTCTTTTGGGATAAAAGTTTTACATGTATAAATTTAAAAAGCTGTTCATTTCATATACCCTGCCAGCGTTAAATGGTTTGTCTCATCTGTAAACTGTTACACCTGGAAGAGAGTTTGTTCTTTTAAAAAAAAACTACAGACTTAAGCCTCGTACACACGACCGGTCTCCCGGCAGGAAAACTGCCAGAAGAGCATTTGGCCAGGAATCCTGGCCGTGTGTATGCTCCCTAGCAGTTTTCCCGACAGGAAAACTGCCCGGGAAAAATAGAGAACCTGCTCTTGATTTTCCCGTCGGGATTCCTGGCAGAGTGTTTCCTGCAGAGAAAACCTGTCGTCTGTATGCTTACCTGTCCCATGCTAAACCCGCGCATGCTCGATAAGAGTTTGACATATGCGCGGTAGCATACAAGTTTAGTGTGGGGTGTAGCAAGATGGCGGACACGGCATCGAATGTGACGAGTGCCAGCTCGTTGTAGTCAATGACATCACCGCGTTCTTGCCATTCAAAAGAACATCGGTTCTTTTGAATGGCCGTCTGTATGCACGGCAAGCTTGCCAGGAATCCCGTCAGGAAAACCAAGGTTTTTTTCTTGACAGGATTCCCGGCCATATGTACAGGTCTTGTAAATAGAAAAAACGAAAAAACCAAATGGAAAACCAATGCAGCCATCACATCTAAGAACTGGTACATTGCAATATAATAAATGTTTGCTTTTGGGTTTGCTACTGCTTTAATTCAGGGCATGATTGGTTCCTGTTCTCTGCAATCAATATATTCTTGACACTATAAAGAAGCCTAAAAAAAAACACATCTATAACAGATGTTCCACTTTGATGCATGCAGCCTTAGAGAATGAAAAAAAAAGCAATATATTGTTTTCTATTTTAACAATCTTGTAAAGGCAATTTATTGCTCTTTAAGAGAAACTGTTACATTGCAAAACTATTGTTTAACAGGGAAATCTGATCTATCAGCTGAGTCAAACATTGAATCTACTGTAGGCTTATCCTTATATCCCTTATGGCTCCAGAACCATCTGCTATGCTTAATTATAATTCCATTAAAACAAAACAAGTTCATTATGATTAATGTGATCACAAGAAATACCAAAGGAATTATTAACAATTTACTACTTCTTGTAATCTGTTGCCAATGATCATTAAACTGTGGTGAATTGAGAAATAAATTGCAGAAATGTACCAATATTTCTTCAGTGTCAATTAAGTTTTACACAAGTGTAAGCAGCTGTGATAATGCTTATAAAGTATTTATACAGATCATTTCCTATGTTAAAGGAAACTATAGCTAAAATTGTTGCTAGCTCTGTAAAAGTATTTTTAAGAAAATGTGCTGATTATAGAAAATGTTTTATGTATGATTATTGATATTATCATTATTATAAATACTACTACTACTGTTATTGTAATTTTTACCATGCTTAGTTTTACTAGTCTTTATGCTTGGGTAGCTGACATATACATAGGAACAACATTTTTCAATATGTTAGTACTTATTACGGCATACAAGGGTATACCAATTCCCCCATCGTTGTGGAATACGAAAGTGGAAGAGGGAATGCACCAAAAATAAGGTATTAAGTAGAAGCAAACGTTTCAAATTTACAAAAATAAGGTACAGTATATTATTAGTAAGCTACTTTCTAAAACATTTTCACACCTAAAGGTTGTGTTGTTTTTTTGTTGTTGTTTAACCACTTAAGCCCCGGGCCATTTTGTTGCTAAATGCCCAGGCCAGGTCTTGCGATTCGGCACTGCGTCGCTTTAACAGACAATTGCGCGGTCGTGCGACGTGGCTCCCAAACAAAATTGGCGTCCTTTTTTCCCCACAAATAGAGCTTTCTTTTGGTGGTATTTGATCACCTCTGCAGTTTTTATTTTTTGCGCTATAAACAAAAATAGAGTGACAATTTAGAAAAAAATGCACTATTTTTTTACTTTTTGCTATAATAAATATCCCCCAAAAACATATATAACATTTTTTTTTTCCTCAGTTTAGGCAGATACGTATTCTTCTACCTATTTTTGGTAAAAAAAATCGCAATAAGCGTTTATGGATTGGTTTGCGCAAAATTTATAGCGTTTACAAAATAGGGGATAGTTTTATTGCATTTTTATTAATTTTTTTTTTTTACTACTAATGGCGGCGATCAGCGATTTTTTTCGTGACTGCGACATTATGGCGGACCCTTCGGACAATTTTGACACATTTTTGGGACCATTTTCATTTTCACAGCAAAAAATGCATTTAAATTGCATTGTTTATTGTGAAAATGACAGTTGCAGTTTGGGAGTTAACCACATGGGGCGCTGTAGGAGTTATGGTTCACCTAGTGTGTGTTTACAACTGTAGGGGGGTGTGGCTGTAGGACTGACATCATCGATCGTGTCTCCCTATAAAAGGGATCACTCGATCGATGCAGCCGCCACAGTGAAGCACGGGGTGAGCCATCTTTACATACGGCTCTCCCCGTTCTTCAGCTCCGGGGAGTGATCGCGACGGAGTGGCTATAAGCGAATAGCCGCGCCGTCGTCCCGGATCGCTCCCAGCGGGTATCCGACCGCCGCATGTAGCGGGGGGGGGGGTCCCGATCGGACCCTCGGCCCGCGGAAAGGGAGGGACGTACATGTACGCCCATATGCCTGTACATGCCATTCTGTGGATGTACATATAGATGCGGCGGTCGGCAAGTGGTTAATGCACCACTAATTTTGCTTAGGTGGAGATATTCAAGGCCTGATGCCGCGTACACACGGTTGTTTTTCAGCATTAAAAAAAAGGTCATTTTTCAGCATGTCCAAAAAACAACGTTTTTCCAACTTTATTATTAAAAATGATGTTGCCCACACACCATTGTTTTTGAAAAATGATAAACAAAGTGCGGTGTCGTACAACACGTACGACGGCACTCTAAAGGGCAAGTTATATTCGCCTTGGGGCTGCTTTTAGCTGATTCTGTGTTAGTAAAAGACCATTTGCGCTTTTTTGTCTGTTACAGCGTGATTAATGTGCTTACTCTATTATGAATGGAAGTTTTACCTGAACGAGCGCTCCTGTCTCATAACTTGCTTCTGGGCATGCGCGGGTTTAAAACGTTGTTTTTTCCCCACACACGATCATTTTGTACAAAACGAAAAATGACATTTTGAAAAACGACATGAAAAAATGCAGCATGTTCGAAAAAAAAATTTCAGAAGCCGAAAAACGATGTGAAGCCCACACACGATCATTTTAAATGACGTTTTAAAAAATTCGTTTTGGGGGCGTGGTTTGGCGGCTCGAGTGAATGGCTGTGTAAATCTACAGCTCCGCAGCAATCCCAGCGTTAGCGTCTCCACAGCGGTAAAAGGAAAGTGTCACCCGCTCCTCACACTACCCGAACACAGCGGCAACCTCCGGTCACGATGTCCAAACGGAGGAAGGACAGTAAACTGCCTAGAAAGCTCACCGACTTCTATCCCCCGTCAGGCATGACGAGCGGACAAGATGGCGCCGGCGGCTGCCGAGAATACCAGACTCACATCTCCTCTCCTCAAACAGGACAGCACTTGGGACAGTGTGTGGGAACCCCTCAGATGCCTAACAAGGATGGTGAGTTCTCTCCCCCCAACTCACCCACTACATCCAGCCCTGCCAAGTCCAGACTCAGGACGGAAGAACCTGAACATACACAGCCTGTCGCAGCTCCCTGCATTCTCTCTCTCCCCCCTTCACAACAAGCCTCAGCGCTGGATGCCTTTCCTGCCTCAGATCAGCCATTGTCTGAGTGTACAATGAAAAGCATGCTGCTCTCACTGAGACAGACTCTCTACAATGATCTATCCACTGCAGTGTCATCCCTCTCTACCACTGTACAGCAGCAGGGGAAAAGCATTACCTTTATAGAGAAGAAAATGGGAGATCTATTCTCTGCCCACAATGAATTAGTGGATGGTTTTGCAGATCATGAAGATGAGCTTCAATTGATCAATCTTAAACTCGCTGACCTCGAAGATCGTTCTAGGCGAAACAATATAAAATTCCGCAATGTCCCAGAAACCGTCCAAAATTCTGACCTGGTGCGATACCTGCAATCTTTTATGCGTACGCTGCTCCCTGACCTAACTGACCGTGACATGGAGATTGACAGAGCGCATAGACTTCCCAAACCCTCTCACATACCAGCCTCTGCACCTAGGGATGTACTGACCCGCATTCATTTTTTTACAGTTAAAGAAAAGGTCATGTACGCCGCTAAACGCATGGCGAGACTTCCTGACCCTTATTCTGCAATTGCTTTATATGCTGACCTTTCCAAGGCAACGATGGAAAATCGCAGGCAGCTGGCGACCATAACCAAAGCTTTACAAAACCATAAAATACCCTATAAATGGGGCTTTCCCACAAAACTCCTGATAACTCATCAAAATAAAACCCATGCTATAAGAACACTTCCTGCTGGCCTTAAACTCCTGAGGAACTGGCGCATCATACCGGTGGAAGAGCCGGTCCCTTCTGACCACCTCGCAACACTCATGGAAACAGGAGGGGCATATCAAGACGCCTGATGACACGCCTGATGACCTTTCCTGCGCTTATGTTATTGTACAGCTGGGTACCTGCAGCACTATTCACTGGACCCCGCCTACTTTACGAGTGGTCCCTGTTTTACCTGTTCTTCGGTGGATCATCTCCCCCCATCGTTTGTTAGCAGAATTTTCTGCACATTGAGCCCGTGTTTTGTTTTGGGCTCTCCCTTTTTACAAACAGAACTCTCCTTCTGTACCCCACACCAGCAAAACCTTCGACCTCCCCTCGCACCGTACTTGATCTCTCCTGTACTGGACGACTAGTAACCGTCTGGTTACCGATCCAGCCCAATTTCCAGTGTAACGGCATAGCACGCACCGCCACCTGTATTTTGCCGATCCCTTCTTGAGACTCGCATCTCATTATGGCATTCACAGTGGTCTCTATAAATGCTAGGGGCCTGAACTCACCTCAAAAACGTTCAGCGCTTCTAAAGGAAGCCAATAGCCAAAAGGCCGACATTCTATTGGCACAGGAGACCCACTTTGCAGCTGACAAAACCCCAAAGTTCTCGCTGAAAAACCACAGTCAAATCTTCTTAGCCTCAGGCCCTAAGAAGAAGAATGGGGTCCTATTGGCGATTCGCGACTCCTTACAATTCCGATTACATCAATCCATTCTAGATCCTCAAGGTCGCTACCTTATTCTTCTATGTGACATCAACCAAATAACCTACACATTGGCCAACATCTATGGTCCAAACAAGCAACAACTGCGATTTTGCAATCGATTTTATAAGAAATTTAACAATATCCGGAAAGGAAGAGTACTCATTGGAGGTGACTTCAACATACCGGGTGACCCAACTATTGACACCACATCGACCACCCAGCGTCATCGACCGGCCTTGAACCCCTTTCTCCGGACGAATAATCTCTTCGACATTTGGAGATGCCAGCATGGCAACGAACGAGACTTCTCCTACTTTTCCTCTTCTCAACTCTCTTACTCTCGGTTGGACTTCTTTCTTGCTGACAAGATTACTCTTCAGGATGTGACTGCATCGACGATTGGCACCATTACATGGTCAGACCATGCGCCGGTTTCTGTAACAGTGGGGAACCGCGGATCAAAAGTACCGTTTATATGGAGACTCGATAGCTCTCTCATCGCAGACTCTGATATCTCCCGATTAATAACCACTGAACACCACGCTTACTTTCATCTGAATGACCAGCCAAGCACTGATCGGTTTGTACTGTGGTCTGCATACAAGGCATACATGCGTGGTATTCTCATTAAGCTTCAAAGTAGGGTTAAGAGCCAGAAGTCTAAGCACATTGAAGAGGCCCTTTCCCAAATTGCCCAATTAGATAATCAAAATAAACAGAACCCCTCTCAAAAACTTGCCACTGAGATCCTTGACTGGAGGCACAAACTCCGATCACTTTTACTCTACAAATTTGAACACAATCTTAAATTGGCTAAGGCCAAATATTACGCCTTAGGAAATAAGGCAGGAGCCTTACTGGCTCGACAGGTCAAAACACAACGACACAAACATAGAATTGCATCCCTTTACCATCCAACCACCAAACAGCTCCTCACTAACCCACAGGATATTGCAAATGCCTTTGGCGACTACTACTCCTCTCTTTACAATCTGACAAAAGACCCCTCTACACCTCAACCAACTGATCCAATTATTCAAGACTTCTTAGACTCAATTGACCTCCCTTCTGTCACCTCCAATCAACTACATATGCTCTCCCAACCCTTCACGAACAATGAAATTCTCGAGGCCATAAACACCTTGCCCCTTCATAAATCACCCGGGGAAGATGGCTACACCAATGAATTTTACAAGACATTTGCCACCCTTGTCTCCCCTCACCTCACAACCCTCTTCAACTCTGCTGCCACCTCTGGCTCTCTTCCGATTGATATGTTACGCTCTATAATAACCACCATCCCCAAACCAGAGAAAGATCACGCCCTTGCCACTAACTATAGGCCTATATCACTCCTTAACACGGATGTGAAAATTTATGCTAAAGCTATTGCATCTAGATTGTTGAAGTGTCTCCCATCCTTGGTCCACCCGGACCAAGTTGGCTTTATGCCAGATAGACAAGCCCCAGATGCAACTAGAAGGGTCATTAACCTGATACATCAAGTCGCTCAGTCACGAACGCCTTCTCTGTTCCTATCTTTGGATGCAGAGAAGGCGTTCGATAGAGTGCACTGGGGATTCCTGAAAGCAGTACTTACTAAATTTGGCATCACGGGTCAGTTTCAATCAGCGATACTCTCCCTATACTCCAATCCAACGGCTAGAATTTTGACAGAGGGAACCCTATCTACACCCTTCGAGATCTCCAACGGCACCCGTCAAGGGTGCCCGCTTTCCCCCCTAATTTTTGCTCTCTTAATGGAGCCTTTAGCAGCAAAGATTAGAGAGGACAAACGCATCTCAGGCATTACCCATAATGGCATGGAACACAAAATAAGTCTCTTTGCTGATGACGTCATACTCCTGGTCACAGACCCAACTCACTCCATGCCAGCAATCCAAGAAATCCTTTCCCATTTTGGCCTAGCCTCTTTTTACAAGCTCAACTCCACTAAATCCCTGATACTCCCTCTCAATCTCTCGAAAAGTCAAGAATCCCTCATGAAAGAAAATCTTCCCTTTACTTGGTCAAATCAAGCTATACCATACCTAGGGATAAAATTGGCCCCCTCGCTTCGCCTCCTATATGATCTTAACTATCGTGCTTTCCAAAAACGGCTCCCCAACTTGTTAGGTCAATTGCGCTCAACTGGTTTATCCAAAATAGGAAAAATTGCCTCCTTTAAGATGCTGCTTTTGCCCAAAATTCTTTATCTATTTCGCACGGTGCCAATCCCTGTGCCCCTTTCTTTTTTTACCTCAATACAAAAATTTATATCGAATTATGTCTGGGATGCCAAACCTCCCAGATGTGCCCATTACATCCTGACTAGACATCACAAAAAAGGAGGAGTTGGTCTTCCACACATCCAAAACTACTATTATGCTTCCATCATGGACCAGCTCTACTACTGGTGGCACCCAACTCCCGATAAGACCTGGTCCATCATGGAGACATCCTCCTATCTGCCAAATACCATGGTAGACATCCTCCTACTCACCTCTGCGGGTTCTCCTCCTAACAAACTGACTCCTTCCCCCCCAATTGCGGCTTCACTGGCTGCCTGGAAAAAATTCACCAACCTCAAACCTGTTGACAGTCCTCCTCACTCCCTACCGATACCTCTCAAAGCACTAATGGCTCACCTGTCGGATATTAAAATACTACACTGGCAGAAGTATGGGATTTCTACTTATTGATATCTGATTTGTACAAAAACGGCTCTCCAAAACCGTTCAGGGATCTCCAATCTGAATATGACATGCCTGACACTGAAGCGTTTACATACATGAGAATCTCGCACTTCCTTAAAACTTCTAAAATCCCTCAGTGATCACCATTCCTGAACCCCTCAATAACTTCTACACTCGTTCGGTCTATCCTAAACATGGTGTATCTGTAATTTATTCAGTACTCAGTGACAATCGCCCTTTCCCCAAAATCACTACCCTCTCGAAATGGGTAGAAGAACTGAACGTGAGTCCCACCCCTGATATGTGGACACGGGCCTTCAAACTTACCTACGCAGCCTCCCACTGTTCCAACCACTGGGAATCCTATCAAAAGACCGTACACAGGTGGTACCTGACACCATTCCGGCTTTCGAAGTTCTTCCCGGGACATCCAGCTACCTGCTGGAGGTCTTGTGGAAGTACTGGGACTATAGCACACATCCTGTGGTTCTGCAGATCCCTAAGCTCATACTGGAGACAGATTTTTACTCTGATCTCCTCCATGTCACAGTCGCCCCCGACCCGGCCCTAGCACTACTGCATCTTGGGATAGAGAAATTTCCACCTGGAACACGGGTAGTAATAATACATCTCTTACTTGCGGCAAAGCTATCTGTCACCAAACTCTGGAAATCGTCTGAAGTCCCCTCCTTTTTCAGCACAATTGCGGCCCTGAATCTTCAATGTGAGATGGAGAGGTTAGTTGCCAGGAAAAATTTCAGTATGGCAAAATTTCTCAATGAATGGTCAGCTTGGTTCGCACACCCAAAATGTACTGTAACAGTATGATGGTTTCTATATCACTGAATGGTCGATACTGTATTTTTCTTCTCTTGTACCTAATACTATAAGATGCAAATATGCACCCTGCTGGTGTCCCCCCCCCCACTTCTCCTCCCCTCCCGCTGGTGCTGACCATATTAACATTTATAACCTGTATGTTGTTCATACCTGTAAGATCGCCTGCACTACAACAGAACTGAACTACCTAATATTAGTTCTTATGCTCCAGTTGGGACAACTGACTTGATTAATTGTTTGTATGCATTGTTCATTTTTATGAAAATACCAATAAAGAAATATTGAAATTAAAAAAATTCGTTTTTTTTAATGCCGAAAAACGACCGTGTGTACGCGGCATGACACTTAGCAGTTACTTTAAGAAAGGAAATGCAAAACTAAAAAAAAAAAATGCTGTCCCAAGGGAATCTTTAGCTCACATGATTATCCCAGGGGTTTCAGGCCTTATTGGTGCAAATGCATGCAAAAAATCCATGTAGGATTCATGTTTCCCACTGCTAGGCCAAAGTTAGTACACATCGATGCAAAAATTAAACAGATATTATGAAAGGAAATGAAAGGTATTATTTTTGAAAAAGACAGGGCTACATAAAAATGTGTTAAAATCCTTGCAAGGACCATAATGTGGACAAAGGGCAAACAATATATGCCCTATAGTCACACTGTGGATCTTTTGTCCCCATAAGAGGTTAGAGATTCAAAATACTGAAGTATGTATAATGTTTCCCTTGGGAAATTAGTTATAATTTTATTTTTACTTTATTTATTGTTAAAACTTTTAATTGTTTTGGAAACAGCACGGCTCTTCAGTTGTAATGCAACAGCTGTGTTGCATTTCAAAGATATATCTATTCTTTTTTATTTTCTTACCTAATTATGGCTTACTAAGGAAAGAATGTACATTGAAATAAATTATGAAAGCATTGCAAAAATAACCATGTACACCTGCAGTGCTAGCAATTTGTATTCATGTTTCCCCATTTATAATACAATATTTGTGCAGTGTCCCATATGTCCTCAATTTTGCTATTTCATTCAAAATCTATACAGTATATGTGATCTTCCCTTGATGCTACATATGATTTATCCCCTCTAGAAACAATTAGAAAGAAAACAAATTAGTCTTACATGCGTTATACACACACTAATAATCTTAAAAAATCAAAAACACAATGTCTAAACAAACCTCTTTTTTCCATAAAATTGCACACATGTAGCACCCTCTACCATAGGCAGGTGCTAGAGTGAGGATTTTTTGTGTGGTAGCTGCCAGGCAGGTACATTTAGGCAGGCCTATGCTTTAGGCTAGGCCTGCTTGTTTTGATCTGGGGGCAGGTAGTGGTTAGTGTAGCAGTGGGTGTGACCATCTGTGCTTCAGTTCTTGGGCGCCTCCCCTGCTTCCAGGGAGAATGTTCTGGAAGAGGGGCAGGGCTGGGAGCTGGAGTGACAGAGAGCTCATGTGAGGAGCCCTGACCAATCCCCACTTGGAATTGGCAGGGGGGCAGGCCTCCTTCATAAGCTCAGGTCCAGCCCACTGGAAGTGAGTTGTCGGCTGGGAGATGTGGAGAATGAAGTGCTAGATCCCAGCAGGAGGCCCATCCCCATCTGGGGGGGTGCGTGCCTCGGCAGAGAAGTCAGGGAGAGCTGGGAGGGAGCCGCATCCTTACACGGTCATGGAAGAGGTGTCCTAGAACAGAAGGGCTGGAGAAGTGATTGGAACACATGTCCAGTTAAGTTCTTCACTATGGGCAGGAGAAGGTCGGTGAGTGTGACACAGTGGATATCTGAAAGCGGCATGCCAGGGGAGCTGGGTGCAAGGCCAGAGGAGAGACTGTGGGGTTTTGTGTCAAATCGATGTGGCCTGCGGGCACAGAATTTGCAATTCGGGCTAGCTGGGATCAGTAGTCCACCAACTAAAGCAAGCTGCTAATCAACTAGGCCACAAGAAGGGGTACTGCAGGCCCCTGGCCTACTAACAATTCAGTAAGTCGGTAAGCATATAGGACTATTCAGAGTACTCCTTTATGTAAAATGAAGATGATGAGATGGAAGATTTCAGCCCTGTACACACGATCGGTTTGTCTGATGAAAACGGACCATTTTTATCGGACAAATCGATCATGTGTGAGCCCCATCGATTTGTTTTCCATCGGTAAAAAAAAATAGAACATCAATAACATTGGGATAGTGCTGAGGATGGAGAAGGTGATATATCAACACAGGGGTAATGCCCAAAAATTTGAGAAGTTATGGGCAAAGTGGCTGGATGTGCCGGGTCTGGCCCCTGTGGACCTGGTGATGGACAGGCTTCTGGGCATCAATATTGGGTGAGGTGGGCGTTGAGCTAATTGTCGGGAGGGAAATGTTTGACTTGCTGGGGGGGGAGGGTTACCTCCTGTTCATAGATGTATTGTGAGTAATGGTTATCTCATTGCAGCTCTTTATCTTTCCCCGCAATGTCAATGGGACCTTGTATACCTTGTACCTCTGTAAACTAAATAAAATTTTGTTGGATTAAAAAAAAAAAAAAAAAATAGAACATGTTTTACATTTTTCCTATGTATAAAAAAACGATAGAAAAAAACGATCGTCTGTGTGGAAGTCCATCTGTCAAAAATCTACGCATGCTCAAAATCAAGTCGACGCATGCTCGGAAGCATTTAACTTAATTTTTCTCAGCACGTCGTAGTGTTTTACGTCACCCCGTTTGGACAAGGTCGGATTTTTGACCATTGGTGTGTAGGCAAGACTGATGAAATTCAGCTTCATCGGATATCCGACGAAAAAATTCATCGGATTAGATTCCATCAGATATCCGATTGTGTGTACAGGGCTTAAAAGTTCAAAGTGAAGTTTTGTGCAGGAGGAGAGGAGTCCTGGGAGTAACAGTCTGCAGGATTTGATGCAGAGGAGGAGCAACAGTCTGCATGAGTTATGCAGGGGAAGTGACTGTGATTATTAGAGTCTGTTCTTCAAAAGCTAAATCCATTTAACCAATTCCTAAATATGATGGCAAAGTGATTTGTTCTATGGGTATCGCATATTCCCTTTCCCCAACCAAGTTATATCCTCCAAATGAACAAAAACAAAACAACGCAAATGACTGTTCATTGTCTCTGAAGCCTCTTACACACGACCGAGGAACTCGACGGACGAAACACATAGTTTTCCTCGTCGAGTTCCCTGTTACGCTGTCGAGGAACTCGACAAGGCAAGTTTCTCCATTCCCGTCGAGGAAAAATAAGACATGCTCTCTTTTTGGCTTGATGGGATCCTCGACAGTTTCCTTGTCGAAAAATGTACACACGACCGGTGTCCTCGGCAAAAAAAAAAATCCCAGCAAATTTCTTGCTGGTTTTTGCAGAGAAACTCGGTCGTGTGTACGAGGCCTGAGAGTGATATATGGAGGTCTGGCAGCAGGGTTATATGGTGGATGTTAGTAACTAGTAGCAACCATCCACTACACAATAAATAATAGTCATTATCGTCATACTAATCACAACAAATTCACAACTTTTTTAATGCTGTTTATAGTTTGTTATACTAAGTATATTAAAAGGAAAGAATAGAGATAGAAATATAGCAACAGCCATTGGTGTGTCAGTCAAAAGGTCAGAGATTACCAGTTGTTGGCTTGTTAACTGCCTGGCTTTACACACTATCTGCCATTGTACAAAATAGCAGTATTTGAGCTCAGGTGGTTGACAGGCAGCAACTATCGCTGATGTTCCAGCTATCATATCAAGACACTGTTCACATTGCAATTTGTTTTTTTTGGCAGGCAAATGACAGCCAGCCAAAATATCAAGGGTTGACAAAATAAGTAAAACTTTCATGAATAATCCTACACAGTTTTAATGATTAAAAAGACTCTGTGACGAGGGAAATGGTGAAAACTGCTGCAAGAATGATGTGCAACCACCTATAGCTGCCTACATATACCTGTGTATAAATAGATGTCTTGCAAGCCACTAATGAAGAGTGTCCAAAAAATGTTTTTAACATAAGAAAACCAATCCACAGCCGCTAAGCATATTCACACTCCCATAATCTGTGTATAAAATATTAAAAATAAACAAATGCAGCGCTTTGTGATATATCACATAAAAATATATATAATTGCTGTGAGCAATGCGTGAGTGAATGTCGGAGCAACTTGATTTCCCAAACAAAGAATAAAATGGTAAAAAAGTGTTAAATATATAAATTAAATACTTGATGTCAAGCAAGTGCACAGTGAAAGAAATACAATTTTTTTTAAAAATAAACATCAAAATATCAAAAATTCGTAATTTCTGCAAGTCCACAGTGAGAAAAAAGATATACCCATGTATATTATTATTATTATTATTATTATTATACAGGATATATATATATACATATATATATATATATATATATATATATATATATATATATATATATATATATATATATATATATATATATATATATACACTGTATATATATATAGTCAAGGAAAAAAGACGGGACACACGCTCCGATGCAATCCATTTACTGAAAGATACAAGCTTGTAATGCCAATATGGCATACAAGTTTGTATCTTTCAAAAATCTTTCAGTAAATGGATTGCATCGCAGCGTGTGTCCCGTCTTTTTTCCTTAACTGAATATCGGTGGATATATTGGGAGCACACCCTGACAGTGCTCTATTAGCAGAAAGGATTGAACAAAAGAAAGTATCCCACCTGTTGTTTCATATATATATATTTCATATTCTAGGTTCTTCAAAGTAGCCACCTTTTGCTTTGATTACTGCTTAGCACACTCTTGGCATTCTCTTGATGAGCTTCAAGAGGTAGCCGCTGCAAGATGCTGTGGTAGCCATGCTGGTTCAGTATGCCTTCAATTTTGATTAAATCCCCAACAGTGTCACCAGCAAAGCACCTCCACACCATCACACCTCCTCCTCCATGCTTCACGGTGGGAACCAGGCATGTAGAGTCCATCTGTTCACCTTTTCTGCATCGCACTAAGACACAGGGGTTGGAACCAAAGATCTCAAGTTTGGACTCATCAGACCAAAGCACAGATTTCCACTGGTCTAATGTCCATTCCTTGTGTTCTTAAGCCCAAACAAGTCTCTTCTGCTTGTTGCCTTTCTTTAGCAGTGGTTTCCTAGCAGATATTCTACCATGAAGGCCTGATTCACACAGTCTCCTCTTAACAGTTCTAGAGATGTGTCTGCTGCAAAAGGTGGCTACTTTGAAGAACCCAGCATGGCTACCACAGCATCTTGCAGCGGCATGCTATTCCATCCGGTTTGCGTTTAGTTGGACTATCATTTATTTTTCAACAGGACAATGACCCCAAACACACCTCCAGGCTGTGTAAGGGCTATTTGACCAAGAAGGAGAGTGATGGGGTGCTGCGCCAGGTGACTACCTCTTGAAGCTCATCAAGAGAATGCCAAGTGTGTGCCAAGCAGTAATCAAAGCAAAAGGTGGCTACTTTGAAGAACCTAGAATATGAAATATATTTTCAGTTGTTTCACACTTTTTTGTTATGTATAATTCCACATGTGTTAATTCATATTTGTGATGCCTTCAGTGTGAATCTACAATTTTCATAGTCATGAAAATAAAGAAAACTCTTTGAATGAGAAGGTGTGTCCAAACGTTTGGTCTGTACTGTATATATATATATATATATATATATATATATATATATATATATATATATATATAGTATATATTTCATATTTTTAAAAGTATGAGGACTAGAAATATTTTTGGTGTGCTAGTCCATGTTTACTTTAATATTTGTCTGTATAGAAGTGATTTTTCCTCTTTTGGGATGTGTAACACTCCCTTGTCTTTGTTTATCACATAAGTTTTGCTGGGGATACTTTTTGCCACCTTGCAAGGGTAGGGACAAGTTTTGCTGTCCCCTTTGCAAGGTACTCCCCAATGTTGAAAGTCATGTGGCATATAGTTTATGAAGGGGGAGCACATGCTTGCTGCCCCCCCTTTCTTGTACTCCCAGACTGCATCCCTTGATAGGGAGCATGGTTGAACTGTGTATACTTTGTATACTGTCCCTATAAAGAAATAGGAAACAAAACTTGAAGATTCCCCTAAAATTCCAACCAGTTGCAACTGAACAAGTACCCCCTTTCCTGTACAATAGCAGGTCATATGCCAATGAGACAGACAAGGGCCTCTTCCCCATGTCCATTGCCCAGAGAGTATGTGGGGATTTGTGGTGGGGTTTATAGGAATCTGAAGGCTCCCTTCATAATAAAGGTGCCCCCAGATATATTTCCCTTCAAGGGGAATGAGTCCCAAGGTACCGTTACACAATTCCACAAGAAGTAAAAAGTAAAAAAAATACACCTACATCATACAAAGTCCTTTATTAAAAAAAATCATATATTGTATGTACAGCGCTTAAATTAATACATACCTATAAATATTAAGTGCACAATGTCAGAAAGCAAATTAATAGTTACATAAATATCCAATGACAAATGTGTGTGTGTGTATATATATATATATATATATATATATATATATATATATATATATATATATATACCCATACAACGTTCATACAGTATGTCCACATACATATTGTATATAAAGTGCATGATAGACAAAAGTGCAAAGAGTCAACTGTCTCAAAAAAGTGCTTTTTGCTTCACAAAATAGAAGTGTCCAATTCCAGTGCCATATTTCACTCCTTTTCTATTATTCAACACATGAGTGACCTTCACCTATACACCTCACTCACCAGAACAAGTGACCCACTGCTCAATAATCAAGGGTTTCTACCACTCCTCCACTCCGTATCCTCCAGGGGTCTCCACCACTCCTTCACTCCTGGAAAATGTCAGCCTTAGGATAGCCCTTCTAAGAAAAAGTCAATCAAAAATGGTTTATAGAAACAAGCAGGGAAGCCAATAGCGTGGACAACACTGCTTTCCCGTAGGGGATGGGAGCTTCTTCAATAGGCTAATTTTCTTGTTCTGCCTGATCGAGAGCGAATCTATTTGTGCACTTCCAACATGGACCCCCCAGTTGTCCCTACGGGTTCACAGGATTGGCTTACTACTTTTCACCTGTCATCTTTCTGTAAACAGTTCTTCTTCTCTACTCAAATGCATCACCACCTTGCTGAATTTGAATGGCTATGCTCCCTCCGGACATCTACTATCATACCTTTTTTGCCTGATCCATGCACTAACCCATGATGACTTACCAACATATATCAGAGTGTGGTCTGGGAATCTGGCAAAAGAGCTTTTGAGGGTGGATGGTAGACCTCATTCCAATTTACACATAAGTCCACCATCTTCTGCTACTCTCAGAAAAAAAACTTCAAGATCTTGTCCCGTTGGTATAGGGACCCATACACATTACACAATATTTTTAAATCAATCCCTGCCACCGGTTGGTGCTGTGGCTCAGCTTTAGGTACATAATTACATAATTACATATCTGGTGGGAATGTGAGGGGATTTCTGGAATTTTACTGTCTATAGCAAATCAATGAGGAGCCGCTGACACCCACTCCAGGAGACTCCTACGTTTCTTTTTGTCTGCAGTACAGAAAAAATAAGTTACTCCTCCGCTATCTCTACAGTATGGGTGTCTTCTGGGAAGGACATCATGTGAATGGAGGAAATGTCTGCGCTTGATAATGACACTTTTGACAAATACAAGGGATTTATGGTACATTTGGATCCACTTTTGTTCCTCTGACACCCTCATGGACATCTCAAATTCAGCAGTTATGTCATCAGCCCTTCCTTAGCTTAGGTCTTCCTCTGTGCAGTTTTGCTGCGTTTTATGTCTGACATTCCTTTTACTCGTTTTTCCTTTTATTATGACATATAGTTACTCATGCACTACCTCTCTCGACCAAACGGACCTTCTAGGTCCTATACCTCTGGATCCTCATCCCAGTTTCCCCCCATTACTTCTTTTTCCCTCTCCCTCTTTCTTTCTTTCTCCCTAATTTTATTCTTTCTCCCAGTTTTTTACCTTTCCTATTTTTTCTTTGTGCAATCCTTGTATGCTTCATAACTTTCCAGGTTATACTTGGGATATCCACCATTGCTGGTTAGTCAACTGGCCTTTGGATGTTTACAGTTACGTACATCTACACCATATTTTTCTTATGATTACGTGTTTATTATTATTTGGTTTTGATGTTTCAACCTGGTTTCTCCAATGTGACACAACTCTGTTTGGAATATTTATTCTGATTTGTACATGTCATGCTTTGGATAGCCATTGTTGCTGACTTACCGTAATGTAATTTTATTGTTGTGTCCTGTACTTTTCTTTGAAAACTGAAATAATTGAAACATCTAATTTTGGTGTTCACAATCTTCCTGCTGGGTCTGCTAAACCAAACCTGGCCTGGTTCTCCCATCCCTATTGTAAAGACTCAAATGTTTTCATGATTTCAAAGAATTAATTGCATCTTTGTTTCCTATAAAGTGTTCCCAATGTGTTTTCAGTCCACTACCTATTATGTTGCTTTCTTTCAATGCTTTTTACAAAGAATTTAACTTAGATATTCCTACGTTCACTTAATCTGATCTTTTATGCAACGTTTCAGAATTTGTTTGACCATACTCCTTTGTGGGTAACCCCAAAGCTCACATGCTCCTAAGAATTAATAAGCTTAAAATGTTTAATTTCCTTATTATTCTTATTGACCACATACATAAAGATGTTCATGAAATAGGCACTTGGCAGCAGAATTAAAGAAAATATAGGGCCAGATTCACGTAGAATCGCGGCGGCGTAACGTATCGTAGATACGTTACACCGCCGCAAGTTTTCATCGCAAGTGCCTGCAAGTTTTCATCAAACTACGCCTGCGTCCTCCGGCGCAAGGCGGGCCAATTCAAATGGGGGTGTGCCATTTAAATTAGGCACGCTCCCGTGCCGGACCTACTGCGCATGCTCCGTTTCC
Organism: Rana temporaria; assembly: GCF_905171775.1. Classification (NCBI taxonomy): domain Eukaryota; kingdom Metazoa; phylum Chordata; class Amphibia; order Anura; family Ranidae; genus Rana; species Rana temporaria. The sequence continues at coordinate 554,607,587 of NC_053489.1, forward strand.
TAACTCCTGCCGTGCTTTGCGCGCTGTGACGTCATTTTTTCGAACGGCGACGCGCGTAGCGTACTTCCGTATTCCCAGACGTGTTACGCAAACAACGTTAAATTTTAAATTTCGACGCGGGAACGACGGCCATACTTTAGACAGCAATACGTTTGCTGACTAAAGTTAGGGCACCTAAAACGACGACTAACTTTGCGACGGGAAACTAAACTAGCGGCGACATAGCGAACGCGAAAATCCTTTGGGGATCCGCCGTACCTCCTAATTTGCATACCCGACGCTGGTTTACGACGCAAACTTCCCCCAGCGGCGGCCGCGGTACTGCATCCTAAGATCCGACAGTGTAAAACTATTACACCTGTCGGATCTTAGGGATATCTATGTGTAACTGATTCTATGAATCAGTCGCATAGATAGAAACAGGGATACGACGGCGTATCAGGAGAAACGCCGTTGTATCCCTTTTGTGAATCTGGCCCATAGCCTATGTTGACCTCTCCTACTGCCAAGCACTTCAGTTAAAAAAAAAAAAAAGAAAAAACGATTTGTCATTTTTTTTTCATTCAAATTGTGTTCCAATACTGAAATCATAAAGCCAGATTTTTGTGAAGCCAAATTAAAAAAGTTTCAGGCTGGGTACACACTGGTGCGAATTCGCATGACAGGAGAGTGTGACCAACTCTCAATGGAGCCGGTTCACCCAGCTCCGGTGCGGCCACAGAGCACATTGGAAAAGGGTCCTGTGCATCTTTGACTCCATTTCAGGTTCAAATTCAGCCAAAAATTCGGACCTGATTTGCACCTGAAACAGTGTGTGGGGATCCACAAACCCCTGCTTTGAGCCACGGCCGCAGCTAGTGTGAACCCAGCCTTAAGCCATATACACGTGATCAGTTTGTCCGATGAAAACAGACCAATGGACTGTTTTCATCGGACAAACCGATCATGTATGGGCCCCATCTGTCTTTTTTCCATCTGTGAAAAAAAATAGAACACGTTTTAAATTTTTCCTATGGATAAAAAACCGACAGAAAAATCCGATCGTCTGTGTGGAACTCCAGTGGAGAAAAATCCACGCATGCTCAGAATCAAGTCAACGCATGCTCGGAAGCATTGAACTTCATTTTTCTCAACAGGTCATAGTGTTTTACTTCACCGCATTTTGGCACGGTCAGATTTTTGACTGACGGTGTGTAGGCAAGACTGATGGAAGTCAGCTTCATCAGATATCAGACGAAAAACAAAAAATCCATCGGATTAGATTCCATCAGATATCCAATCGTGTCTACAGGGCTTAAAGCAGAGGTTCCGCCGTTTTTTTTTTTAAAAAGTCAGCAGCTACAAATACGGCAGCTGCTGACTTCTAAAAAATGAACACTTACCTGTCCAGCGCGCCCGCGATGTCAGCAGCCGAGGCTGAGCAATCGCTCGGTCCTCGGCTGCTTTCGCCGCCATCCTCGGTGAGGCAATCAGGAAGTGAAGCCTTGCGGCTTCAGGGCCCGATTCCCTACTGCGCATGTGCGAGGATCGCGGAGCGCCATCACTGGTCCCCGCTCTCTCCTGGGAACAGTGTTTCCCAGAAGACAGAGGGGGGGGGTGACGTCACAGGCTGGATTCCCTGTGGGGATCAGAACCCGGAAGTGGTGCAAATACCTGTCTCAGACAGGTATCTGCACCCCCCTCCCCCCTGAAATGTGCCAAATGTGTCACCGGAGGGGGGGATGGATCCAAAAAGCAGAGGTTCACTTTTTGTGTGAACCTCCGCTTTAAGTGTTTCCAGAGTACCCCAGGGTAAGAATCACTATCTGAATGAATTTTTTTTTTTTTATATTCTATGTAAGTCTGTATTAGCAGTTTTTACTACTTATTTTACTACTGCTCTCCTGCCCATTTATATTTGTTATCCTTGAAAATTATACAAGTCCAACAGAAAACATCATATTGCAATAATTTCTTATACAATATAATTGAGGGAAAAATATGACCTGTTGCAAGAAAATTATTAAAGGAAAGATAAACAATGCTTTAACGTGTCTTTATCTCACTTAGCCATGTTTTTCTCTAGTGTTTTTTATGACATGAAGAAGATGAATTTATGGTGCTAAAACAGAAATTAGGCAAAGTACTGAATGTGCTTCAGGTTATTGCTCAATAATTTATTGCATATATTTCAAATACTTTACTTTTACATTGTTTTAGGGTATTTAAATTGCTCCTATGGGCATTTTTATAGACTCAATTCACAATGCTTTTGTTACAAGATCTAAAGGCTGACAGTTTAAAATGTCCTTCATGGTCTTTTTATTTCTAATTAATAAATAAAGTACAAGTTCTGTGCTATTTAGAAGTTATTCAGTATATGTGAACCAGAGGCAGCACATAGTAATGGCTTTAATGGATTGAAAAATACATTTTCTATTGTATACTTTTCAACTTTAACAATGAAACTGTTCAATTTCTATGTATGTAAAAAATGTTTAGCAGTGACCCTAAGGTTTCATTTCCACTGGCGTTTTTACAGCCACTTGTGTTAGCCTTTTTTACAGCTTAAAAACGCCTGTCCATGTTTACTTTGTAAAAAAAAAAAAAAAAATTGTGGAGCTCAAAAATGCAGCGGTAGCGTTTTTTGAGCGCTTTTGAGCGTTTTTCTACTCTGGAGCTTCAGAACACCCTGGTCCTGCGTTTTTTTTACAGCTCAAAAACGCCTATGCCATTTGAAGCTCAAAAACGCCTATGTGGGCATGATGCCATAGAATAACATGGACAGGCGTTTTTAAGCTGTAAAAAACGCTCAGAAAAGTGACTGTAAAAACGTCAGTGGAAATTAAGCCTAATAGAATGTAAATAAACATTTATTTAAAAAAAAAAATATTAGTGCAGCAAAACTTTCTCTAGTGCTGATCACAAACATTGCAGTCTGGTGTAACCTGATTCAATTTATCAATCATTATGTACTGAAAATGTCTCCCTGACTAGATATAACTTAAATGGATTGTTTAAACAATTGGATTGGTAAGCAACCCTACATAGTTGTGGGTAAATTTAAATGAAATTATGTAGAGATAATACAGTCTAATTGTAATGTTATGGCCTAGTTAAAGTTGAACTCCAGGCAAGCAACTATAGTCACTTCAGCCCTGGAAGATTTGACCCCCTTCCTGACGAGAGCACTTTTTACAATTTGGCACTGTGCCACTTTAACTGACAATTGCGCGTTCATGTAACGCTGTACCCAAACTAAATTTGCATCCTTTTTTTCCCACAAATTGAACTTTCTTTTGATATTTGATTGCCTCTGAGGTTTTTCATTTTTTTTCACTATAAACAAAAAAAGAGCGCCAATTAACCACTTCAGCACCGGACCATTTTGCTGGTCAATGACTGGGCCACTTTTTGCGATTCGGCACTGCGTCGCTTTAACTGACAATTGCACGGTTGTGCGACGTAGCTCCCTAACAAAATTGGCGTCCTTTTTTCCCCACAAATAGAGCTTTCTTTTGGTGATATTTGATCACCTCCTGCGGTTTTTATTTTTTGCGCTACAAACAAAAATAGAGCGACAATTAAAAAAAAAAAAAAATATTTTTTACTTTTTGCTATAATAAATATCCCCCAAAAATATATAAAAAATATTTTTTTTCCTCGGTTTAGGCCGATACGTATTCTTCTACATTTTTTACGTAAAAAAATCGCAATAAGCATTTATTGATTGGTTTGCGCAAAAGTTATAGCGTCTACAAAATAGGGGATTCATTTTTTTGAAATTTTTATTAATTTTTTTTTTACTAGTAATCAGCGATTTTTATCGGTACTGCGACCTTATGGCAGACATTTCGGACACTTTTGACACATTTTTGGGACCATTGGCATTTTTATAACGATTAGTGCTATAAAAATGCATCGGTTACTGTAAAAATTGCACTGGCAGGGAAAGGGGTTAACGCTAGGGGTCAAGGAAGAGGTTAATTATGTTCCCTAGGTGTGTTCTAACTGAAGGGGGGTGGGACTGACTAGGGGAAATGACAGATCGCTGTTAATACATTTCTCCCCCTGACAGGACCGGGAGCTGTGTGTTTACACACACAGCTCCCAATTCACGCTCTGTAACGAGCGATCGCGGGTGCCCGGCGGTGATCGCGCGGCACCAGGGGTGAGCAGGCCCTAGTGGCTGAAATGCAAAATCACGTAATATTACGTGAATTTGCACAGCCGAGCTGACCTGCCTCCGTAAAACTGCGGCGGCTGGTCGGCAAGCGGTTAAAAAAAATCTATATTTTTTTTGCTATAATAAATATCCCCAATTTAAAAAAAAAAAGAACACATTTCTTCATCAATTTAGGCCGATATGTATTCTTCTACAAATTATTGGTAAAGAAATTGCAATAAGCGTATATTGACTGGTTTGCGCAAATGTTATAGCATCCAAAAACTATGGGAAAGATTTATGGCATGTTTATGGCATTTTTATTATTATTATCTTTTACTAGTAATTATGGTGATCTGTGATTTTTAGCTGTACTGTGATGGACAGATTGGACACATTTTTGAGACCATTGACATTCATACAGCGATCAGTGCTATAAATATGCACTGATTACTGTATAAATGTCATTGGCAGGGAAGTGGTTAAGACTAGGGGGCGATCAAGTGGTTACATGTGTGTTACCTCAGTGTGTTCTAACTGTATGGGGATTGTACTGACTAGGGGAGGAGACATATCGTTGTTCCTACATAGTAGAAACAAACTATATGTTTCCTCTCTTCTGACAGAACAGGGATTTGTGTCTTCACACACACAAATCATGCATGCTGGCTCTCATGCATGATGCATGATGCCCCTTTGGCCACGCGCAGATTTTACCCCCTTCCTGACCAGAACACTTTTTACAATTTGCCACTGTGTCGTTTTAACTGACAATTGTGCGGTCATGTGAGGCTGTACCCAAACAAAATTTGCATCCTTTTTTCCCCATAAATAGAGCTTTCTTTTGGTGGTATTTGATCACCTCTGTGGTTTTTATTTTTTACGCTGTAAACAAAAAAAAAGAGTGCCAATTTAAAAAATATATATATTTTTTTACTTTTTGCTATTATAAATATCCCCAATTAAAATCAATTTAGGCCGATATGTATTCTTCTACATATTTTTGGTAAAAAATTGTAAAAAGCATATATTAACTGGTTTGCCCAAAATTTATAGCATCCACAAACTATGGGAACGATTTATGCCATGTTTATGGCATTTGTATTATTATTATTATTTTTTTTACTAGTGATGGCAGTGATCTGCGATTTTTAGTGGTACTGCGATGGACAGATTGGACACATTTTTGGGACCCATGACATTTATACAGCGATCAGTGCTATAAATATGCACTGATTACTGTAAAAATGTAATTGGCAGCGAAGGGTTTAACACTAGGGGGCGATCGAGGGGTTAAATGTGTGTTCCCTCAGTGTGTTCTAACTGTATGGGGATAGTACTGACTAGGGGAGGAGACATATCATTGTTCCTACTTAGTAGGAACAAACTACTGTATATACTCGGGTAAAAACCGGTCCGAGTATAAGCCGAGGTACCTAATTTTACCACAGAAAACATATTGACTCATGTATAAACCAAGGGTGAGAATGCAGCAGCCACTGTAAGAGGAAAAGAGGGTCAACAGTCCATTTACACGCCTCACTTTGCCCATTGCAACTTCACTGTGCCAACCTCACTGTGCCAATTGTCACTGTGCCCATCCTCACTGTGTCCATCCTCACTGTGCCAATCCTCACTGTGCCCATCGTCACTGTGCCCATCTTCACTGTGCCAATCCTCATTGTGCTCGTCATCACTGTGCCCATTGTCACTGTGCCTGTCGTCACTGTGCCCATTGTCACTGTGCCTGTCATCACTGTGCCCATTTTCACTGTGCCCATCATCACTGTATCTGAAATTAAGAGGCTGCGGGGTCCATTCAATGTTTAAAACTTGCGGTCTCCTCCTGGTCCCTTCCGTGATAGGCATTTCTCAGCTGACACAGTTCCGCCTATCACAGACGTTCTCTCATCCTCGGACTCAGTTTCCAGCAGACACTGTGTTCAGTGTTCCGCCAATCACAGACGTCCGACGATCAAAAGGCGTCCGTGATTGGCGGAACACTGAACACAGTGTCTGCTGGGATGGGTGAGGATGAGAGAACGTTCGTGATAGGCGTTTCCCCTATCATGGAAGGGAAAGAGGAGACTGCGAGTTTTAAACGATGGAGCCTCTCAATATTTCCAGGTACACTGACTTGAGTATAAGCCAAGGGGGGCATTTTAGCCCAAAAAAAAGGGCTGAAAATCTCGGCCTATACTCGAGTTTATACGGTATATGTTTTCTCTATTCTGACAGAACAGGGATTTACACACACAAATCCCCGTACTGGCTCTCGTGCACGCGATTACGCATGGCTGGCGGCGATCGCATCCCTTCGGCCATGCGAATCGTGTCCCCCGCTGTGCAGTGGCGCATGTGTGCCCTCTGACGGCTCTTAAAGGGAACCCCGTACCCGTATGGGGTTTCGCGCAGGGGTGCAATTCTGCCCCCATAAAAAGGCATGAGCCAGTCAGGAACCGGTTAAACACAGTTAAAATACATACACGTGATTTGTTTAAACTGATAGTAGATTTGTTATTCTGTCTATTTTGTCCTGAGATTTACAGCCTACCAAACGACACTTCCAAGTTGATGAACTTTTTTTTTTTTTTCTTTTAATCTTTTTAAATTGGTAAGGGGGGGGGGTGAAACCTCTACTCATGATTAACAGTTTTGGAAGATATTTGGGAGTAGAACTTATAGAGAATGAAGTAAAGATTAAGAAAGAAATTGACATGGGTGTTGAGATCTGATAATGAAAAGTTGGCCATAGATGGATAGAATTTCAAACAACAATTCTTAGGAAAAGTCTTATAAAAATTCTCAGAACATTTCAGAAGATTGTATTTGCTTTTAACATTTCATTTTGAAATTAATGGATTTTAGTCAATAAAAACCTCATACACACATTAATTTATTCAATAAAAAAACGAATTCTCCAAATGTTCTCATCACTGCTCTTGAAAACGAATGTAAATTTTACCCACTAATGATTAGTAAAACAAACCCACTTTCTTAGAGAATTCTACTCAATAGTGGCCAGCTTAGTCCCCTTTCACACTAGTAGACCGATTGGGTCCACTTGTCAGTTTTTCAGGCAGACCAGATCGAACGCTCCAGTCTCCTCTATGGAGCGGAGGGTGTCAACGACATCTGCCCGCATACGATCTGATCCTATCAGCTAAAAACAGATAGATTGAAATCCGTTGTTCATTGTTAACTCATGCAAGGTTAAAACCCGAGTGCTTTCATTTTCCCTCCCCAGTCTAATATCTTTTTGTGGGAGATTACTAAACACTAATTTCAAGACAGATGCCGTTTTTTTTTTTACACCACTGGCATTTCAAAACATTTATTGATCCCTTTAATTAATACATGAATGATTAATTACATCTAATAAATGGTTTCCATGTGACTGTTGCTATCCCTAAATGTCTATTCACACAGGAGATCTTTGTTTTATTTGTCTGCTTTAAAATGGAACCAGAGGTGCAGAGGTTATTTTGTCATTGAAAGAATAACAGCAAATATATCCTAGATTCTGTCAAACGTACCGATTTACTGGCAGTCAACAGATTTTACATAGAGCAAGACTAGTGTATTGAGAGAATGCCATAAGAATATGCCTTGGGCAGGGAGACTTTGTTCTTGGCATTGCCACTAACTAATCAAAATAATTGTTAGGGTTTGATTAGACCGGGTTGTTAAATTTGCCATTTCTGAACAACATTTTCAAATTCCGTTGTTACCAACTACCATAAATAGTGTTGCAGACACTTTTGGAAAGTTATACATGGGTGACTTTGACAAATTAATTGATTTACGAAATTGTTTTACAACAGAAAAGCCCAGGATCAGTGTAATCAGTGTATCAATGAAAGAGGCATTTTTTTCAGACACAATGGACAGATCAATAAAGTATTGAACCTTATTTACAACAAATAGCTTCAATAACAAGTCTGAAAATATGCAGTATTGATTTACCACATAATACTCTGTTTACATTACGGTAGTGAAGGAAATTACAGACATTTTAGTTAAACAGCTATAGTATACTCACAGCAATGGATAAGTTATAAGGGGTCAACTCCCTGTGTGAGTTATTTCAGTGTTCATATTTGTATCTAACAAGAGTGTTCTCATTAAAATTTTCAGTTCACAAACATAAATATTGCAAATATATGGAACTATTTATTTTTATTTTTTACATGAAAGAGATGGTTATATACTGCAAGTAATACAGTATATTTCAGCTCACTATTTCTTAGATGTTGTAGATGCATTTGGTTTCTTTTTTTTTGTTTGTTTTTCTTTATTTTTTTTTATCACTTGATGATCCAGCCAAAAACACATTTTATGTCTTATGCCGCGTACACACAACCATTTTTAATCTCATGGAAAAAAACAAAGTTTTTCTCGACGTGATTCTTGTCAAGCCTGCCTTGCATACACACGATCGTGATAAAAAAATGCTTGAGCAAAGCGCGGTGATGTACAACACGTACGACTGCACTATAAAGGGAAAGTTCCATTCGGATGGCGCCACCCTTTGGGCTGCTTTTGCTGATTTTGTGTTAGTAAAATTTTAGTGAGAGACGATTCGCGCTTTTCTGTCTTCGTGCTTTTCAGTCTGTTACAGCGTGACAAATGTGCTATCTCCATTACAAACGCTAGTTTTTCCAGAATGAGTTCCTGTCTCATAACTTGCTTCTGAGCATGCGCATTTTTTTCCATCGTTAAAGCCTACACACAACGTGAAAAACGACGAGAAAAAATAGAGCACGTTCTAAATTTTTAATGCCCATTTTTCAAGTCCAGCGAAACATGCTCTGGAGCCTACACATGATCGTTTTTAATGACCAATTAAAAAAATGACATTTTTCACGTCATGAAAAACAGGGTAGTGTGTACGCGGCATTAGGGTGACTCCATTCTGACAGAAAAAGCAATGGAGCCACTCTCAAAAAACAACTTTGTCAGCCTGAAGAGAGCATAGTGTTAAGCTGGCCATATACAGATCGAAATTCAACCAGTTCAGCAGGAACTGGCCTTATTTCGCTATGGGCTTTTTTGCTGATTCTTCAGTGCTGCCAGTTTAGCCAGCAACGCTGATCAGTGTATTTTGATAGAGGGGAAGTCTCGCCTAAATGGTTTGTCTCAGCCCTCTAACTGCCACTTATCTGGACAGCCTAAAAACAGAAAATTAATGATGCCACCACATCTAGGAATTGGTAAGCTATAATAAATTAAGGGGTAGATCCACAAAGAAATTACGCCAGCGTATCTACTGATACTTTCAAAATTCACGCGTCGTATCTTTGTTTTGAATCCTCAAAACAAGATACGACAGCATCTCGGCTAGATCCGACAGGCGTACGTCTTCGTACGCCGTCGGATCTAAGATGCAATTTTTTGGTGTCCGCTAGGTGGCGTTCCTGTCGTAATTCGCGTCGAGTATGCAAATGAGCTATTTCCGATGATCCACGAACGTACGACCGGCCGTTGCATTTTTTTACATCGTTTCCATTCGGCTTTTTCCAGCAAATAATTAAAGCTGCTATATGGTGGCGTACTCAATGTTAAGTATGGCCATTGTTCCCGCGTATAATTTTGAAAATGTTTTTTCGTTGTTTGCGTAAGTCGTCCGTGAATGGGGCTGGACGCTATTTACGTTCATGTCAAAACCAATGACGTCCTTTCGACGTCATTTGGAGAAATGCACCCTGGGAGTTTTTACAGACAGCGCATGCACAGTTCGTTCGGCGCGGGGACGCGCTTCATTTAAATTAAACACGCCCCCTACCCGCCAAATTTAAATTCCACTCCCTTACGCCGCAAGAGATACGCTACACCGCTGTAACTGATGGCGCGGATTCGTTGTGGATTCAAACCAACTCAAAGTAAGTTACAGTGGCGTAGCGTATCTCAGATACGCTGCGCCCAGCGCAGATGTATGTGGATCTGCCCCTAAATATTTAGTTTTTGGGTTTAATATTACTTCAAATAGTTTAATTGTCTGCAATCATAGAGCCAGATTCACAGAAGAAATACGCCGGAGTATCTACTGATACTCCGGCGTATTTTCAAATTTGCCACGTCGTATCTTTAGTTTGAATCCTCAAACCAAGATACGATGGCTTTTGGCTTCGATCTGACAGGTGTACGGCTTTGTACACTTTCGGATCGTAGGTGTAATACTTTGGCGCCCGCTGGGTGGAGTTTGCGTCGTTTTCCGCGTCGGGTATGCTAATTAGCGTTTCACGGCGATTCACTAAGGTACGCGCGGCTGTCTCATTCTCTTACATCGTCGCTAGTTGGCTTTTCCCGGCGTATAGTTAAAGCTGCTATTTTTTGGCCTATCTTTAGACTTGCCATGTTAAAATATGGCCGTCGTTCCCGCGTCGAATTTAAAAAATTTTTGCGTAAGTCGTCCGTGAATAGGAAAGAACGTAACACACGTCGGTGCGACGTCATTTCACCCAAAGGACGGCGGGAAATTTCAAAACGGAGCATGCGCAGTTCAAGCGGCGCGGGGACACGCTTCATTTAAATGAATCACGCCCCCTACCCACCCAATTTCAAATACGCCGCCAGAAAAACACTACGCCACCGTATCTTATGGGGCGAAATCGCTGTGGATTCGAAATTCCGCCAGGTAAGATACGGCAGCGTAGCGTATCACTGATACGCTGCGCCAGGGCAAATGTATCTGAATCTGGCCCACAATCTTTTCAAATAGTACCACAATTACCTTTGTTTACATATAGTATATACAAAAATACATTTGGCATCTACAACCATGAGTTTAACAAACTTTTTATTCCTGGGTAAGGATGAAATTAAAGGGTAAATTCACCTTTTTCGCCAAAAATGGAAAACGTTCATTGGTCTTTTATTGAATGTTTTTTACATGACCATGCTGACCAATGAAAAGTGCATCTGAGGCTTCTTCTTTAGGTAAGGTGTCACAAGGTGAACTCATCCTTTAATTTTACACAAATTCACATGAGGTTTTTGTACATATTATCCATACAAATTCACAAATGTTATGCAAATGTTAACAGTAGTGTTGAGCGGAATACGCCATATTCGATTTTGCGATATATCACGAATATATAGCCGAATATTCGTGAAATATTCGCTAAAATCGAATATTCGTGATATTTTATAAAAAAAAAAACGTTTGCGAAATTTCGCTAATGCGAAACTGATTGCAAAATTTTGCTAATACGAATGCGAAATTGATTGCGAAATTTTGAAACATTCAATTTCACCTGCCCTTTGGAAAAAGTGTGGTTTTACGTAATGGACCCTCCAACTAACAAGGTATTAATAAAATAAATACATTATTATATAGATTTGAGGGTTTACTTTGACCAATTTGTATATTGATTAGTTTAATAAATATTGAATAACCATAGATTTGGAAAATACAAGTAAACTGTTTACGTTGACATCTCTTAAATGTCTTTATGTTAAACAGTTATTATTCTCATTAAAGAGGTGAAATGCTAATGATGACACGG